>NC_065570.1:44202164-44257164 GCF_937616625.2 Mercurialis annua | reverse complement strand
ACAAACAGAAGCATGAACTGATGCTATGAATCAAAACTAAAGTAAACTTTAAAAAATCAATCATGATCTAGCAATTAATGAGAAAAAGGCAGCAGAGAATGAATAAACAAAACGGCAGCAACCTCAACCAGAAACGGCAGCCAAGAATAATCAAAACGATGAAGAATGAACAATGGAAATAAATCACAACCACCATCGATTCAGCTAACAAAAAGAAAACATGAGATCAAGACCTTAGAACAACACAACAACCTCAGCATTAAGAATCAAAACCATAGGCACAAGGTGTAATTCATTCGGCAAAAACAAAGTAAGGGAAATCAGTTTAGAATTATAAAAAACGGTTAAACAACGGCACATATAACTGATAAATTAACGTACCAAATCATGATTTCCAAGTTTTAGGATCGAAGAGGACTGAGTTAGCTACGACAGCAAACAAACAGATCTCGATTCAGTGAAAAAACGAGAGAGAACGAACCAATATACGAAAGTATTGATATTGAACAAAAACTGGACAAGTGAAGAGAAAGCTTACCGAAGAACAAGCAATGACAGGGAGTTTGAATAATGATTTTCAAAGAGTTTAAGGGTCCTTGAGACGGCTAGGATTTTGTTTCAAAAGAAAGGAGAAAAATTAGGTTAGAAACAGCTTAAACATGGAAAGAAAAAGAAACCCGTTGCAAGCAAATTGTGAGCTGCTGTTATCAATTGAACAACTTGAAAATATATGGGCTTGCATGAATTTCATGAATATACATGGGCTAAGCATAAATCATGCTGAGCATAAATCAAACAATGCATGGGCCAAACTTAGATAATACAAACCGAACATGAATCGAACCACGACCGAAATTAACGAACGATTTAAATTATTACCGAAAACTCAATGAAAAAAAAGTCAAAAAAATACGGGATATTACATTCTCCCCAACTTATTAAAATTCATCCTCGAATTTACCACAAAACCAAAATAATAAAAATCACTTATAACACGTATAAAATCACATGTAACCCAAAAAATAAAACGGAGCAACGCGTACCCAACAAAACGAAAGAAACAACCACGCATAACACTTTATGATTCCAAAAATCACTTTACGACAAGGTGACAACTCAACGAAATAAAAACCGCATAGCTCAACTTAAGCAAAACAAGTTGCAGTCTCAAGAAGAATAAACCAATCTCTTACCCAAAGATAATGCTACCACAATGACAACTCAAGAGAGTCAAACGGAACAAAACATAATTTAGCCAAAAAACACGTTGAAAATATATGGGGTGCTACATTCTTCCCAACTTAGAGGAACAAGACCTCAAGTTTAAAACTGATTTGAAAACTCGAAAGGTCACCACACGCATACGCGAAAATTTCTGAGTTCAAAAACCTGGTACCTCAAACAACTCTTCAAACATCATGAGTGAACGAATTAAAAATTTATTTTCCAATTGCGAAATAATCAAAACGCTGTACGAGGAAGAAAATTTTAAAAGAACAAGCTCAAGTCTCGAAAACTACCAAAACAACACCACAAGTGTAGGAACAATCCCAAAATCAAATCGTAAACTTACTAAGCCAACTCTAATGCTTCAAACCGAAAACCTATAGACATTCTCAACTGAAAATAGTCTTACATTCCTTAACGCCTACGCACTATATTACCTACAGTGGTCACAACACCAAATACCTCATATGAGAAACTTAAAGCGCCTGATAGCTCGAATACAAGGAAATTAAAATGTCGTCCTGATTATATATGCTCTCACAAAATAACGGTTGAAAACTAAACACCACTAAAATCGTCTCGGTTCCACCAACTAAGATTAGTTTGATAATACCATCAAAATTTTTGAACCCAGTCTTAAGAAGCACACCAATTTCTAAGGAATACATAACTTAAACTCCTGACAACAAAATTTTCCATCCTCAAATTTTTTTCAATCACTATAACCTCGAATTCTACTGAAGATCATTTAGATCAGATCGCAACTAATCGATTTATTAGTTATGCTCGAAATAAAATTTTTCTAAAAAAAACGCTTTTCGCAAACTCAAATATATAATAACACCATCCGCCTTTAATTTGAAATTACTAGCATTTCAAGTTTAATTTTGTTTTCGACCGAAAATAATTTACCCGTTGAAAAATCCTTTAGTTTTGTAAATCCGCCCACAAAATAAAACACTCTCAATTTGAAATCATAACCGAACCTTACTTTCAAAATAAATTTACGATTTTATAAGATCGTTCGATTAGAAAAATCTTAAAATCCGCCTTTTCATCACTTTCTCAAAAAGATAAAATTTTTGCAAATAAGAATCCCTTCGTTTACGAAATAATTTCCATATCGGTATCAAAATGTTTTGGACATAAATCGAATCTGTAAAAACAAAATTCCTTTTAAATCTTTCAATGTGAATAAACACGCAGAGCATAACCAATTTTCTTAAATCAAAAATTCTCAAATTTAATACTTTAAGCTGACACAATTCTTTGATCTGAACTAACTATTTTTCCGCACTTAACACGACTAAACCTCGAGTACAACTTTATAACCATAGCTCCTATTTACCATACACTGATACTCCAACAATATAGAATAAATCCTTTCAATGTACCTTTTAATTCACCACCGTCATCATAAAGTATTTGTCTAGATAACAACCAGATAAAAAATTTCAAACCGTTTGAAATTTATCAACTTCTTAAACACCATTTTCACAATGTAACTCGTGAGTTTATAACAAAACATTTTTCTTGGAAAACCTTACTGATAAAATTTATTTTGCATAATTATGCGCTAGGTGATGACAACTCTCATCCCCAAAGAGTTGCATTCAACCCTAATCAATTAATGTCGTGATGAATGTACTAAATGCATGTATCAATTATTTATTTCTCTTTTAATTAGTGATCACACTCAATGTTCAATGCAATTTCCTATTCGTGGCATTTCAAATGCATGTTCATAACATGTCTGGGCACAATTACGTGATAAAAACATTTCAATGACTTTAACAAGTTAACGTCTGAAATCAATTTTCCTTCAAAATATTTTATAGACATTACACTATGCGAGACGTGCATTCGTCCATCATGACATAATTGACCATCTCCATTATCCTAGTCCACCAATTTGAATCGTCATTAACGAAATAACCCAGTTCAACAAAGAGACTAAAATTTACCTAAAACGAGTTTCACCTCAAATCAATTTGAAGATTTTTCCAAAGACAACAAAGCAACACGACCGCCTTCACAACCCCACCACCAGTTTCGGTATTTCACCGATCTACCTGATGCAACACTAGGGTATACTACACTGATCAATCTCGATTCACAAATTCCAAATCTACTTCTAGAATGCCAAAAGCCAAAAAATTCGATACTCCAAATTATCACAACGAGCCCGAACTAGAAATGCATAACGCTCAAAATTCCACGCACGAGGCAAACACTCACGAGTAGAATTATTCCACCGATGCTGAGTAATACAACTCAATTCACCTTCCTCAGACAAGGACAGATTCGTAACTTGAATCTACTTACTGAATCTAAGAAACGCTCCTCAAATTTCTTGATACCAAAATTAATCACCTCAATCTACAGAGTTCAAACGCTAGATCCAACTAAACCAATTATAACATCTAAATTAATCGCAGGGTAAAAGGTTTGAACCGCACATCGACGCCAACGTCAAAGTTAAGCCAAAGAAAATTTAGCGAGAAGTAACCTCACGTGATACCCCACACAATGAGGCCAACGAAGACAATAATTGACATGACATAACTTAATCAAACATGAGAGACATAATCATAACGCAGAAAGTATAGGTCATGAATTTTTTCCACACAAGTGAAGACCACTGAAACACCTTGCAATAAACAAACAATCATCAGGGTAGGTAAACAATATTATACCAAAGAGTTGAGCATGCAACAACTTATCCGATCAACGTATTCCTACCGACATGGAAATAACTCAAACAACCCATCAATGATTAAAACATTAAATCATGTAATAACATGCTCAAAATATCAATCAAAATAAAACGAACTGTGATAATGATAAAAAAAGTACGCATTAAAACCAATTTCGAAAGATTTTCAAGTTCATGTCGAGCCCCACAGTCTTAAAAATCATTTTTCCGGAAAATATCTTTACGAACCAATGGTTAAAAATGTATTCCCAAACGTCTCAATTTAAAATCATCGAGTTAGCCGAGTAATTACAACTCCCAAACTCCACTCAAATTTGGGTGACCCAAGTCAAACCCGCAATAGCCATTTATGAAACGTATACAACACACTTTAAACTCTGGAAAAATGCATTTTAATACAAATTCCAACCTTTTGAAAATAGAAAGCTCGACGTCACCCAAATAACAAATATCAAACTTCATCACTCAAGTGAGGAAACAATTTTTTTTTAACAACCTTTTGAAAAACACAAGCTTCAGTCAAAACTATCAAATCGAGCACAAGACCAATAACACCAAGGTGTTGACAAACCAAAGTATTTAAAAATTACAAAAGTAATATTAAATCGTCAAAACGGTAACGTCTTTAAAAACATAATTTTATTTCAAAACAATCATTTTGAAAACACCAAGTTAGACGTAACATTTTAATTTTTAAAATACGAAAAATTCATTTTATTTCAAAATAACAACCCTTTTGCAATTCTCAGTCAAATGTAAAAATTTGAAATACATGAATTTCATTGTATTGGCAAGATACTGAAAATAATATTTTAGGGTGTCATGTCCAGACTACCCATTTGTCTTTTTGCGTCAAAAGACCAGTTAGCTAAAAATAATTTCCTTAAGATAGTTTAAAACCAATACGTGGCCATCAACACAATCCACAAAACGTGATAAATATTTTTTGTTCAAAATTCATTTAAACCCAAAATAATGTCAAAGCCTGGCAAAATATTATTTTTAGCAATCAAAGCTCACGGCCAAAGCCAAAAGTACTCACAAAATAATTCAACGCCAACAATTTCATAAAAGGTATAACAGCCAATATTTACCACCTAGGTGAAACACATCATCAATCATAATAAGGAAATAACATCATACCCAAGCATGACTTAAAGAGAATTACCAATATAAGATTTTCCGAGAAATGAAAAACAATTTAAAATCACCCAAGTGAAACGGCATCAACAGCAAAAATAATAGCATCAAATCAAGACATAAAAATGACTGACTCAACGCAATCCTATCGGTGTAGACAAAGAGTTTAAAATTAAAAGATGACGTTTCAAAAGACAAGACATGAATCCTAATTCTGCAGTAGTACCTATGACTCAATAACAACTTAACAGAGTAAGCACATAGCTTGCAAATAGCCTTGGTTTGAAACCAAAGGTCTGATACCAACGCTAGGGTATGGCTGATGTAGTACCAAAACCCAGCTAGCCTTTCGGTTAACATATAACTATAATAAACCTGCAAAAAAACCAATGCTCGGGGGCAACCGAGACTTCAGCCTAGTTCTAGCAGTTCACAATATTCAACAACAATATAATAAATGCTCGTTCAACTACGAGTCTCCAAAATGGCATAAATGCAAACCAGAGTAAACAGTATAAACATGCCAAAGCAATATATCCAGTTGGATCAACCTGACAAACAACTAGAATAAAATAAAGACGTTTAGTTACTACTGCGGTCTAAGAATAAAATAGTTCGATAGTTTTATCAAAATAAATGAAACCTCTAAGGAAAAGTAAAGAACGGAGATCAGCTGACTCTCTCAAATCATAACCCTAATGTATATTATTGTGCATTAATAGTTATTCAAATGGTAAATTGGAGGTTTTAAACTTTCACTTTATGATTACATCTACACAGTTGCATTACTTTGTAATACAATATTTTAACAAAAATATTCTGTTAGAAATGTGGTTAATATGTACTCCCTCCGTCCCAATAGAGTTGTCCACTTTGAGAAAATATTTTGTTCCAAAACTCTTGTCCACTTTCAAAAAATAACTAACTTTTACACTCAATTTTCCTACCCCTATTTAAAATCCACTAATAAATAAATTGAAAATAAATTGCAAGTGGACCCCATATTAAATAGGGGTATGATAAGAAAAGTAAAGAAAATTTAATAAAATCTATAAACAATCATTGCTTTTTTTAAACTGTGTGATAAAGGTAAAGTGGACAACTTTAATGGGACGGAGGGAGTAATACTTTATAACAACATTGAGGCTTTGAATTTGTGTACTTCAAAATGATGCCATTGTCTTAGAGAGATAAAAACCATCAAGACTTTAATTTATTAAAGATGCTTTTATTTTTATGTTCCATTGTTGTTCTATTTTAATGCATTTGCTGCACATTACAAATTTGACAAATTAACTTATTTTAATGTAGTGTGGTAGAAAATTTGTAATTCTTGATTTGACGATGTAAATTCAGTATGAACCCGGTGTGAACTCGATGTGAACTTAATATTAACTCAATGTCAACTCGATGTAAACTTAATGTAAATTTAAAGTAAATTAATATAAAGTTTTTTTTATAAATTGATTATAAATTTAAAATTAACTTAATCTAATCAAATAAATTTATTAAAAATTCAAAAATAAACTTAAAAAGTGACAAATAAACTAATAGTAAACTGAAAGTAAATTATCTATGATTTTCCGCGATGGTCGGTGTAAATCTAATAGAAAATGTAAACTTAATGTAAACTAAACGTAAACTTAAATGTCGAACTAATGTAAGTAGAACAATCTAAATTAAATTCTTAGTAAAGTGATTATAAATTAAAAATTAACTTTCTCTAATTAATTTAATTCATTAAAAATTTAGACTATTAAAAATAAATTTATAAAGTGACAAATAGGCTTATAGCAAATTGAAAATAAACTATCTGACGCTTTTTGTGGTGGTCGATGTATGTTTAATGTAAACTTCAATGTAAAACTAATATAAATTTAATTAAACCTAATATAAACTTAATGTAAACTAATCTAGAAAAATCCTTAATAAAATGATTATATATTTAAAATTAATTTATTCCAATCAAATTAATTGATTAAATAGTTACACTATCAAAAATAAACTTATTGATAGATTGAGAATACTATATTAGAGTTCTATAGATTCAATTTAAAGGGATACATTTGGGTTTATAATATATGAGTACAAAGGTCAGGATTATCCGATCCTTGTGAGAGTTTAGGATCGATCTATTTATAGGCGAGCGTGTATTCCTTACTTTTCCTATTTGATGTGGGATTCGTGTATCCCCCCCTTGGGTTCCCGTTTCTCATAGATATTTATGTCAGTAATGTGAAGCGGGCTTTCGCTAGGTCGAGTCATCCGTTTGATTCTTCCTCTCCTCTTTTCTTACACTTCTCTGATGGCATGTATTGCGAAATTTAATGCAACTTACACCTTTTGGTGTTCGGCCGTCGTTTCATATTTCTTTTATTTTCAAAATTTGCCTGATTTATCTTTTCTTCCCTTTTTATTCTTTTTGTTCATCTTGTATTTTTTTTACCTTGCTTTTTCTTGACTCTTCAACTTTCTTCTTCCTTGGTCATAGATGAGGGTTATTCAAAGGTTGTTGCTTCTTTAAGGAAGTGACCCTGTTCTCTTACTCAAGAGTCTTTGGTTTCACTTCGGGAGACCTACGGTATTCCTGATGATTTTCTTATAGATCTTCCGGCGGATGGTCAGTATGCCGACTCACGTTTTCCTCCCGGCTCCTCCTTTGTTTTTGAAGAGCAATTGCTGGCTGGTTTTTGGTTTCCGTTGGACATGCTGTTGTTCCTTTTTCTGGAGTCTTAGGGCATTGCTGTGTCTCAACTGCACCCTAACGCTATCCGCCATTTTATTTGCTTAAAGTCGCTCTATCATCTTCATGGCGAGCGGCTGACTCTTAACCGCATTCACTATTGTATGAATTCTCCTTATCGCTGCAAGGAGTTGCCGTTCATCTCCTTAAGGTTTTGCTCTGGGTTAAAGACGTTTAAGGATCTCCCTGATTCGATTAAGAACTGGAAGTGCAAGTTTTTCATTATTTCACATCCGTCCTGCTCCTTTGGTCCTGCTATATGGCGCCCCCATATTGAGCCTCGCGAGCCTTTTGAGGTTTCAAAGGAGGAGTATGCTCTCATGCAGCGGATTGGAGTCACATATACTGAGAGATCCCAGACTTATGCTGATTTTATCAACGACTACTTATGTAGGCGCGCTGGTCCCTCCGCTTCTCTTCTTGTTGCTTCTCTTACTGGCGCTTCTCTGCCGACCGCACCTCCTGTTGTTGGTGAGTCCTATTCTTTGTTTTTTTTCTTGTATTTGTGTTAGTCTATGTCTTTCTCATTATTTTGTATGTCGGTAGGTTGTTCTCCTTGTCTGTCCGCCGCTCCTTCTACCGGTCCTGCTGTGGTTTCTCGGAAGCGTTTGCAAAGTGGTAATTCAGATCTTCCTCCAAAGAAGAAACCTGAGACTCTCCCTACAATATCTGTTTCTCCTTACCCTCCTTTACTGTTGACTTCGGCTCCTTATCTTGCTTCTTCTAGTAGTCTGCCGACAGTTGTACGCTCCTTGTCTCCTCGTTTCGGCGCTGCTTCGACTCTTCCGGCATCCGCCCCACCAACTTTTGCTGGGGCCCGTACTTCCCCCTGGACTCCTCAGCCGCTTCTTCGTCTTTTCAGGATGGTGAGGATGAAGAGGAGGTGACCGTTGCTCCTCCTCCTGTCCCTCACGGGAGTTCTCACGTAATTCTTCCTTTTTGTTGCAATCGCCATGATCTGAGTGTTTTCCGCCAGATTCGTGATTTCATCAGGATGATGGAGCCTCCGTCTTTTTATCATCGTTTGGAGGGCGATGATCTCTATGATTCGATTTGTTTGGCGCTTTTGACTGCTAGTGATGGCGTCCGTATTGCTCAGCAACATTATATCGCTAAGGAGTGTGAACTGGTGGCAGACAGGTAGATCTTAAGTTTGCCAATTTGTAGGTAAAAGAGGATTTGATTGTACAAGACCCTTTGCAGAGGGAAATGTCGATCTTCGTGCTAAGCTTCTCCGGGTTAAAGCTGATCATATTGCGGCGGAAGAGAGCATGGAAGATTCTGTTTTCCTTGTCTCTCGGTTGTTAAGGTTGCATTAGAGGGTTATTCGTGAGAATTAGTTGGCTTTGCATCTGGGTGGGATAATTCCTTCCTTACTGTTGATGCTCGCTTTTTGAAGGAAGAAGCTCAGCGCTTGTTGGCAGATCAAAAGTAGGTTGGTACTGTGCCTCCTGCCGTTTGTCTATCTTCTTCTACTTTTGATGTTGCTTCGGTTTCTATTAGCCATCACAGCCTTCCTCCGCTATCTCTAGGCTTTTCATCGCCCTTTTCTCGCAGTCTTTGGCTATGCCGGATCCTAGCATGCCTTTCTTGTCTGAAGGTTTCAGGTTCTTGAGCAGGCCGAATGGTGGTTGATTGCTGCAGTAGTAGCTTTTGTAATTTTCTTTTTTGGTAGGAAGATAGCTATGTAGCAACACTGGATTTTGTACTTCTGTCATCTTTATCTGTTGTAATTGTGTTTTTGATTTGCGTTTTCTCGCACGAGTGTTTAAGTTGAATGATCCGCCGGTGGTTGCTTTTTTTGTTGTTTTACTGTTATAGTTGTTGTTGTGTGCATTTTTGCCTATGAGGAATTTTCCTCAGGTAATTGGCCATTGCCTTTTGAGAGATGTCTCCTAATTGCTTTGTTTTGTCATTTGTTTGTTTTTATTTCTCCTGAGAAATGTTTCTTAGTTAAGGTGGACGTTGCCTTTTAGGAATTGTTTTCCTACTTGTTGTTTTTTTAATACATATTTTTTTCTTTTTCGTTGCACTTCTGTAGCTTCTAATCAACATTTTCCTCCAATTTTACTCATGGTACAATTTTAGTGTTCTATATTCTAGAACCTAGGTACTTCTAGTCCTTCCATCGTCTCCAGGCGGTATGCTCCTCTGCCGGTTGTCTTGATCACCCGATATGGTCCTTCCCAGTTGCTTTCTAGCTTTTCTACACCGGCATTGTCCTTTCCTATTGCGGCATCTCTTAGGACCAGATCTCCTATCTTGAAATTTCTTGCCTGTACCTTCTTGTTGTAATATCTAACTTCTTGACTTCGGTAGGATTCTGCCCGAATGTTTGCTGCATGTCTCCTTCCTTCTAGCTGGTCCAGAGACCGCCTTAGTACCTCTTCATTCATTTCTTCATTGTACTGTTATGTTCTTATCGTTGGCATTCCAATTTCCACTGGGATGACCGCCTCTACCCCATATGTTAAACGGAATGGTGTTTCTCCCGTTCCTTTCCTTGATGTCGTTCTATATGCTAAAACTACATTGTTCAGCTCTTCCGCCCCATTGCCCTTTACTTCGTCTAATCTCTTCTTCAATCCTTTACAGATTGTTCTGTTTGTGACCTCCGTCATTTCGTTAGTCTGAGGATGCGCTACCGATGTTAATTGTAGATTTATACAAAGGTTTTCACAGAAACCCTAAAAGTCGCGCAGTCGAATTATTATCCATTGTTTGTCACTAACGTATTGGGTATGCCAAATCGGCACTCCACTTCTCTCCAGGAAAACTCCTCCGCTTTGGCTGCCGTTATCGTGGAGATTGCTTCTACTTCTACCCATTTGGTGGAGTGGTCGATTGCCACGAAGATGAATTTCTTCTGATTTTTTGCGGTCGAAAATGGCCCGAGGATGTCTATTCCCCATTTTGCAAACGGCCAGGGGCTGTGCGCCGTCTTGGTTTCCTGAGCTGGAATGTGCGACCTATCCCCGTGCTTTTGGCATTTTTCGGATTTCTTGACAAGCTCCTTTGAGTCTTCTTCCATGCTTGGCCAATAATATCTTTGCAAGGATGCTTTTCTCACCATGGCGGTTGGCCTTTCGTGTGCACCGCATATGTCGTCATGTAACTCGCTTAGGATGTACCTCCCGTCTCTCCGAGATACGCACCTGCTCCATGGATGGCTTGCGGCCGTTCGATATAACGTTCCTTGGTAGATTGTATATCAGTTGGCCGTCCTTGTTACCTTTTCTGCTTCTCCTCGGTCTTCAGGATTTTTTCCTTCCTTTAAGTATCTCCAAATAGGCTCCATCCATTCGTCTATCTCTTGTATAGGATAACTTGTTGGCACGTCGATCGTTGGTGATGATATCTCTTCTTTGAATTCCACTTTTTGAAAATTGTCGCTTTTTTCCGATGCTTTTTGCTATTGTATCTGCTTCTGCATTCTCTTCCCTTCCTATGTTTTTTATCTGCCATCGTCCTCCGCACTTCTCAATTTCTTATAGAAGCTCCTTCGCTCTTTTAAGGTATTTTATCAGATTTTGCTTCCTTCGTGGAAAACGTCCCATCTATTTGTCCGACAACTAACTGCAAATTGCAGGTGATCTTCAAGTTCTCAGTTCTTACTTCAACCGCTAGTGCCAGCCCTGCTATTAGTGCTTCGTATTCCGCTACGTTGTTTGTTGCTATGAAATTTAGGTGGAGTCCATACTCAATCCTCACTTTATGTGGGCCTTTGAGGATGACTCCCTCTCCTTCCCCCTTCTCGTTCTTTGCCCCGTCAACGAAGAGTTCCCATTGTTCTTTTACTACTAGCTCTATCGCGGAAGATCCGGTCAGTTCTGCTATAAAGTCATTTAACGCTTGAGCTTTCATTGCTTGCCAGGGTTCATAGCTGATGTCGTGTTCTCCTAGATATATCGACCATTTGACCATTCTTCCCGAGAGCTCTGGTCTCTAGAGCGCTTGCCTTAGGGGTTGATCGGTTCGTACAAGTATTAGATGTGCTTGGAAATATGGTCGCAACTTCTTTGCCGTTGTTGTCAATGCTAGCGCCATCTTTTCGGTTTCCGAGTACCTGCGTTCCGCATCCTCTATGGTCCGACTTATATAGTACACCAGTAGTTGTTGGCCTGCCTTCTCTCTCAGCAGAACCACTGCGGTTGCATCTTTGCATATCAAAATGTACAAATAAAGGATTTCTACGTCTTTGGGTCGGCTTAGCAGCGGCGGTTTCATTAGGAACCTTTTTAGGTCGTCAAAGGCTTGGTCGCACTCTTCTCCCCATTTGAATGTCTTTGTTTTCAGCGTGTTGTAGAACGGGAGGCATATTTTTGCTGACGACAAGATAAATCGTCCTAGGGTCGTTACTCTTCCGTTGAGGATCTGTATTTCCCATTCGTTTTTTGGTGGGGTCATTTCCAAGATGGCCTTGATTTTTTCTGGGTTTGCTTCCACTCCAATATGTGACACCATGTATCCGGGGAACTTCCCTGCTTCCACTCCACACATGCAGTTTTCCGGATTCATTTTCATGTTAAATTTGTTGAGTATCTCCATCACCGTTCGTAGGTCCTTGGGATGATCTTCTTCGCTTTTGCTTTTCATGATCACATCGTCAATGTACACTTCCATTGTTTTGCCGATCTGTTCCTTGAACATGTGTTTCATCAGTTGCTGGTATGTTGCCCTTGCGTTTTTCAGTCCGAATGGCATCATTGTATAGTAGTGGGTTCCTTCATCCGTGACAAAGCTTGTCTTTGTTTGGTCTTCTTCCTTCATCGGGATTCGGTTGTATCCTTGCGCCATATCCGCCAGGCTATACATCACATATCCCATGTTAGAGTCGACTAGTTGATCAATATTGGATAGGGGGAAACAGTCCTCCGGGCATGTTTTGTTTAGGTCCGTGAAGTGGACGCACATGTGGTTCTTGCCATTTGCCTTCTTTACCAGGACCACGTTGCTTAACCAATTTGGATTTTGACCTCCTTAATAAACCTTGCCCCCAGCAGCTTCTCTACCTCTTCTGCTATTATTTTTTGTCGTTTTTTCGAGTGTCATCGCTTCTTCTATCGTATTGGCTTCATAATTGTATTGAAGTTTAATTTGTGGCATGCCAACTCCGAGTCTACTCCTTTAATTTTCGAGGCTTTCGTGGAAAATGTTCCTTCGAACTCGTTGAGTACTTTCCGGATCTCGGTTTCTGTCGATTCTTTCATACCGGTGCCCATTTTAACGCTTTTCCCGGCGTGGATTTCCCAAGGCTTCGTCTCCACCACTGGTTCAACCGTCGATTCCTCGCACGACAGTTCAAGTATCTCATCTATATGGAGCAGCTCGGCCATGGTTAGGAAGTGACAGGCTTCCACTTCTTCTCGACTCCCTTCTATCGTCATTGTTCCTTCTTCGGTGGGAATCATCATCCTCCTGTTCCTCGTGTCAATACCTGCTCCTGATTCATAGAGGAACGGCCGCCCCAATATGAGGTCGTATGTGAGGTTCCTCGTTGTGACTTGGAAAGGGGAACTGATCGTCCTCCCGGATCTTCGAGGATCACCCGTATCTCCGCTACGCTGATAGTCGTGAGTCGTCCGCCTCCCACTCCTTGTACATCCAGATTTCCTTTTTATTCGGATCTGACTTCCTCCCATCGCTCGATAGTGTAATACCCCAATATAATTAATTAGTTAATTGGACCATGTGTCTAGTTTGGACTCGCCAGGGTGGCGAAATCGGAAAGATTTCTGATAAAGTTAAGATAAATAAGTTTTAGTAGGTCGGTTTTGGAAAAGATAATGGCGAAGGAATTTAATAATATATTTCAATTCTAAAGTTAGAATTGGAATTAAAAGGAAAAATATTAAGAAAAACTAAAAATGAAGTACAGGGACCAAAGTGGTAATTTAGCCACTTTGTGTCGAAAATGAAAATTTATAAATTTTGACGGGAAAGTGTTAATATCGAGTTTTGTATTAGTTTTTGGATAAAAATAATACGTATAAGTCATAATTAAAGTGTTAATCGATTTATCTATGGACTAAATCGTAAGAAAGAAAAGTTCAAAAGATAATTTGTAATGAAGAAGAAAAATAAGGATCAAAACAGCCTATTAGCCATGATATAAAGTTTGAAATATGAAAGAAATGGAATCAGAGAGAGCGAGGAAGGATCCAGAGAGTGGAAGAAACATCGATCGATTACGTTTCGCCGCCGTTTCTCTGTTCGACGTCCGATTCAAGCGATTTTCGCGGGGATTTCTTCAGAATCAAGAGCTCTACTCGTTCTAAGCTTCATTTCAAGGTAATATTTCGAAATTTGGTGCTAAAATGGGATTATATAGGCTGTTTTGTGAGAAACGTCGAATTTGACGTTTTTGGCTCGGTTTGAGCGTTTTGGTGAAAACGAAATGACGGGTTTTGTGGGAAATAAAGTTATTGACGTTTTAGAGAAGTCGGGGTGCGGCAAAACAGTCCGGAAACGATGTTTCCAGGGCTGTGCATAGCAAGCGGCTATGCGCGCGCATAGCAGAAGCTATGCGCGCGTATAGCCGAGCTATGCGCCCGCATTGCTCACGCTATGCGAGCGCATAGCCAAGGAGCTATGCGCCCGCATAGCCCAGGCTATGCGCGCGCATAGCCAAGCTGTGCACCGCACAGCTTATTCGAGCTACGCGCTCGAACGGCGATTCCGAAGGGACTAAAATGGACTTTTGTCCCGATTGACCGAGGTTTTTGACGTTTTTGAATATTGAACTTTAAAGATAAAATTAAGACCCCGATAACTTAAAAAGTAAGATTTAGCTCGACGTTTTACACGATTAAGGATAATGAAAAACGTTAAGGAAATTATATAATTATCGAATACAAGGAATGGTATTCGATAAGTCGTGGATACGACTAAGAATTTCTGAATACGAGAATAATACTAAGAATGAAACCAATACTTAAATTATAAAAGTATTATACGTATAAACACATCTTTTACATCTGACTATTAAACGTTAATTAATATGTATCAGACGTACGACCTAGCAGTGAGGGCACTAGAGGTGTACTAGTACGAGCATATTACCACATCGATCTTGTTATAGAGTGGATATTGGTCACTGTGAGTTGTACTTTACTTTCACGTATTATATATTAAAGTTATTTTATATAGATATATATACTGTTTACACGCATCGCATTATATATAATTGATTGAATTGTTATATGTTTTATTGATTTCTATATACTAGAACTAGTATGCGATCCGAAGAAACTAGCTACCTATTGGGTGTCAATAGGCTGTGTGATCACCAGTATTGAGTTAGTCAAGAGTATTGCATTTGAGAAATGATTGGATATGTATGATATGATGTGAATTCGATACGAGGGTGAACTCGGGTACAGTGTAGTTTGAAGTTCCTGTATCTAGTGGGTTGGACCCACCAGTGAGTTGGACTCACAGCTTGAGATTTACGATTGGGTTGAATGATATATGATTATTCAAGAAATGTGTCGCATGCTAGGATATTAGTTTTGTACGAATCAAATACATGTTTATATGTTTTATATTATTGTTTTCTTGAGATGCGATGCTATGTTTCTATATTAATACTGTTAGTAAATGTCAACTCGTTCAGTATTTTCCCAAATACTGACCCCTCACCTTTGATGTCTTTCAGGTGCTTAGTTTGTGGACCTAGCTAGAGGCCAATTTTGAAGTCCAGAAGTCAGCTGTGTATGTATAGTTTTTGACTTCTGTGAATGGTGCAGTAGTGGTCCTGTGTCGACAGAATAGTAGCCTAGACAGCAGTTCATTTTGATTGTATCTATTAACTACTGTCATTGTTTTATATGATTTTGATAGGCTACATGTATTATATATGGTTCATGGCCTCAGGTGCCAGTGATATGATTTTGAGACACTAACTTTTGTATATGGAACTGCGAGGCCAGTTCGTACTAGGTACGGTAACTAGAGCTCGCGAGGATAACTGAACAGTTAGTGTAAGTTTTTATATATATATATATATATTTGCTTTTGTTGCTTTATGTTATTTGTTTATTATTTGTGAAAAATTAATAGTGATTTAAGGCTTTCTACGGGTTCCGGAGCTACCACTCCCGTTCCTTAGCGCTGGTTGTGGCTCAATATTTTGGGTCGTGGCAATGTTGGTATCAGAGCAGTTTGGTCCAGTTACCACTGCCAGATTTGTCTGATTGTCTGTTTGACTGGAAGTATTCTGTCAGTAAGTATACCTAGGGACTACTGCAGTTTTGAGTCAGACCTTAGTTGTCTGCATCTGTGTGATATGTGCATTAGTAGTATGTGGCCTAACGCGCGTGAACCAGGACTATTAAGTTAGTAAGTGAACAGTATCTGTTTATATGAACGACTAAAATAACTAAGTGTTTATTAGTTGCGTTGGGATTATTAAATGGTTATCTGCTTGCGAACTACGTGCGGCTGGACTAAATGCTAAATGGTTACAGCATTTTATAAGCTGATATTAGAATTGCGTTGGAAATGGGCTCAAATGGTCGCTTATGTTTGAAATTGTTTCTTTTCAGCATGGCTGGGCAAAACGGAGCTCAGTCGCATGCTGAGGAAGAACGGGAGGAAGCGCCTCCTATATTTCAAAATGGATTTCACAATGAAGTAGGCGAACCATCTGGGGTCCATTAGAACGGATTCCACGCAAATACTAGAACATCACCAGAAGTATATCAGAACGGCTATATGTCTGTGTCGGAGATAGGTAGTTCTTCTGGAAACAGAGCTAGAGTAGATTCGCCGGAGATAGAATATAGCGAAGAAGATGAAGAGGAACCGGAGGAAGATCCGGAAGAGGACCCTGAAGAAGATCTGGAAGAAGACCCGGAGGAGGATCCTGAGGAGGATTCAGAAGAAGAATTAGAAGAAGAAGCAGAAGAAGAATATCCTCAGGAGGAAGAGTATGAAGAAGAGGAACAATTAGAGGAATTAGACGTTGAACAATACAAAAGTGAACATTTCTGGTCGAGATTGCAGAGATATCGTGACCTGAGAGAAGATGCAGACATAGCAAATGGTCAGGCACAGATAGCTCTAGATCAGGTCATGAGACAGATGCGCTCCTTTTCTCGAGCGATGTTAACAGTAGGAATGTATTCTACTGATTTTCTGCGAATGGTTGAGGGAGTTCCTGATTTGTAGGTATGTCAGAGGCTTAGGACCTGAGTTTAGTGAGCTGTATGAACATATGGGCGAACATTTTGGCACGCTCACTACGATGGCCCGTAGGATCGAAACAGAGCATGAGTGGCGGGCGATCCAGTACGACCCTTTTACTTTAGACGTGAGTACCACCCAGACTACGTCAGCACGTCCTCCAGAATTAGAACCAACCCCTATTTTGTGCAAAGAGGCGGAAGAAACTCCGGTTGAACAGTTAGGGGCCGACACACAGGCGTAGTTATTAGGGAACCTAGCGTTCTGCATCAGGCACCTCCAGGTATTAGTGATTTATATGCTTTAAGTATTATGCTCATGTGTTTGCATTACTGTGTATACATAACTGCTGCATTGCATGATAGAATAGGATACGCCTATAGAATAATACCTTAGAAGGTAAGAACCTATAGGTAGCGCTGTTGTTAAACACGCGCCTAATAAAAGATTATATAAACATAACTTACAAAAACAATAACATAATACACACTACATAATACATTTGTAGTGAACGTAATTCCTATATTACGTTCTAGAAGTTGTAAAAAAAAGAAAAAAGAAAAAAAAGATATATGACGAGAAGAGAAAATCGATGAAGAACGTCGGTACCTACATTTTATATAATATAGTACAGAATATTGCAGAAGTGGATATGGTGATTACAGCAGTAGAGAATTTTGAATTGAATTGAGTTGTCGGAGATATGGAGAGAGAAGGGATGTGACAGAAGAACAGTTTGTAAATGACAGAAAATGACAGCAATACAAAAATTTGACAGCAATACAAAAATTTGAAATATACCCAATAAGTATAAAGAAAGCCGTTAATATTCGCAGAGCGTATAATCTAGAGTAAGACATACGATTTTATGAAAATTTTGAAAGTTTTTATGATTTTTTAAGGTACAATTGTGCTCTGACATCGCATGTGATATTGCATAATCACGATAGGAATGCATAAGAAAATGATTTTCAAAATGTAGATCATGCATCATATCTTTACAATGATAAAGAAAATGCGATTTTGAGCAACTCCTTGGTGATGAGAGGTGTCATCACTCTGAGTTACAATTGTACTAACGATTTCAAACGATTTATGAAAAGTGATTTAGAAAGAGCTGCGCAGCCAAAAGAAGTTTTAAAAATCGTTTTGTTCAGTAAGTAAACTCGGATGTAAAGCCCTGGGACAAATAGTAAAAGATTCTTAATAAATAAGAATAAAAATTGTAAAAGAAACCCAATATATAACAGAATAAAACCATGTTAATAATTATTGCAATGAAGCTAGTGGAGCTAAAGAAGGATGTGTATAAGGAATTATCGCCGGAGAGTATACGCAGCTAGGATATGATGTGTTGGCAATATTTAAGGATACGATATTTATCCTTGTGATAGAACGAAGGATGAAATGACAGAGAGTCGTGTTAGACGAAAGAATCGTAACGAATACATAAGAATGATAAATATAATGATTATTCTTATGTGGAGATAGATGAAGTAGCAATCCAAAGTCATAATTGGAGGAGAGAGATTAAAAGTATGAAGGACGAGAAGATGGTAATATGAATGATGAATATCAAGTGATATTTAAAGAATATACAACCTTATCAATACCAGTGTTCGAAGATACTGAAGTAGAAAGAAAAAGAGATACAAACAGCAAAGAAGATGATCTTGTGAAATATGAAAGTTTAAAATTAAATAAATCAAGAGAGATAATGATGCTACATGACTGATATTAAGTAAAGTGACTAATATCAGCATTAAGAGTTATAAGTTGCGTTAACAGAAAGGAGAAAGGTTAAGTGTAAAATTCTAACATAAGCAGAAAAGCACACGTATAGGCGTACGTGTCAGTAAATGTAAGAATTGTGGATATTATGAAAGGAAGTATAATGAGGAAACTCATACACCCTCAAAATTTTACAAGATGATTAGAGAAATGAAAAGATTTAAGGATATGTCATAAGGATTATCAGAAGAAAACAGCAATACCAGAGCTATTATAAACAGAGGAAAAACATAATGAATACAGTAAGTAAAGAACAAGATAATACTTCATTGCTATTGGACAGATAGGAGAGAACTACATATAGGAAGTCACGATGTCATAAGGACGAAAGTCGATATTTATATAGAAAAGGTTAAGTTCCTTAGGACAATTAAAACTACGTTATAAGGACTAAGAAGGCATAAGGTGCATAGAATGACAAATTTGAAATTAGTTCCTAATTTTGGAAGTTATAAAGTCACATATATTCTAAATGCTAAGAATAAGGTTATGGAGCTTCTCGGAAGTAAGAAGTAAAAGTGTAAAATGAAAGAGAAAGTTATTTATGCAATAAGAAGGATTTTTAAGAAATTTAAATGTTAAAGAAACATGTGAGATTCTTATGAGGTTAACGAGAATAAGGAATTATGACATAAAGGGAAGACAACTTTGACTGAAAAGTCAATAAGAAACTCAAAATGAACCTCAAAAGAGTAATTAGAGGGAAGGTGAAGAAGATAAGAAAATGAGAGTACGAATAGTATCGGTCAAAGAAGACGGCTGTACAAGTTACACGATTAAGGGTAACGTGACATGAAACATTTAAGACAATGGTAAAGGATGAAGAACCACGACCGACAAAACTACGGGAAGCTCACGAGAGATTAAAGGAGCAAAAGGAAAGAGAAATTGAAGATAGTAAAGAAGGTATCAAGTTTAGCTACATTAAGAGAAAATGAAAGTATTTAACATAGTGCAAGTCGAGAAAGATTGGTTAATGAGAAATGAAGTGTCAGACAATGATAGAAAGGAGTGAGAAATAGCAAGAACTAGTTAAGAAAGGAAAGTGATAATTTCAGACGATAGTAAAGATCATAACTGCAGGTTATGATTACGAGAGAAAACATTCATAAAAATATGAGCAATCATTTTTTCCCAAATTCATACATGGTGCTGTTGTGTCACTCATTCATTGGTCAAAAATGACTTACACTTCAGCAAATTGCACCAATGAATGAGTGCCACGTCAGCACCGTGTATGAATTTGGGAAAAAAATGAAAGTTGGTGTATGTTTATGAGAAGTTTTAAAGAACGTAATTAAATTGAGAAACATGTAAAGTTCGTGAATTTTTATGACATTGTCCCAAAAAAAAAAATGAAAGGTGGTGATTTTATTTGACACTTTTTAAAGGACATGATTAAAATGAAAAAACGTATAAAGGTGGTCATTTATTATGGAATTAATCCTTAACTATCTAGGTTTTCCGCGGTGGTCGGTATATATTTAATTTAAACTCAATATGAACCTAATGTAAACTTAATATATATTAAAAGTAAACTAATCTAGAGTAAATTCTTTGTAATACCCCGTATTTTTCCGGCACGTTCCGATGAACTTTCTGATATGCTTTGGGTTAGTTTTAATTGGTTTGGTTCCTCAGAATTATAGTTTGAGTGTTCATTACCTTTTATAAGTTGTTTTTAGATGTTTGGGTATGGCTCGGGCTTTCGGAGCGATCCCGAGCTTAAATTCAAAAATCGCATTTTTCTCTCCTAGGTAGAAGCTTTTTGCGGGCGTGACAGATGATAGGTCACGGGTGCGACCTGTGTCGGGGGCTCAATATCAGTGTGTCGCGGGCACGACGCGATTTTGTGTTGTTCGCTATTTTTCTATAAATAGCACCTTATTTCGTTGTAAACACTTTTCTCTTATTTCTGAAAATCCTTTTTTCGGCTGGAACACATTGATTATCATTTTCTCACTATTCCTTGTCCTAATTTGATCATTGGTTAGTCTTTTCATCATTTTCTTATGGTTTAATCATTAGTTCTTCATTTATATCGATATAGATTCATAGCTCCTTGTTGTCTATGTTTGTAGGCTGATTTTGGTTGATTAATATCTGGGTTTTGAATTACTTTGGCTAATCAAAAGGTATGTGTTCCATTTCTCTTGTAATGGCGAAGAGATTGTTAGGTTGTTGTTATAAATCCATACAATGGGTATTTTGGCTTTTAAATAATGATTTATTATTTTAAAAATATGGAAATGCATGTTATTTGTTGGATTTGACTTATTGTTGTTGTTTATACGTAAGGTGTTTGGAATCATGGTTCGATTCAAAGGCTATATGAATTGGCATATTGTACTGTGATTTAATTTCAGTTTTTGTATTTTTAGGTGGCTGGAAATATTATACCTAGGGCCATTTTAATATATAAGAGTGGATACCTTAGGCGTTCAATTGTTTAGTTGTTAAGTGGTTGATTTATGGAGTTGTTATGCCATTGTTTAGATTGGATATTTGGGTTACATGTCAAGCATGATTATGGCTGCCTATACATGTTGTTGGGGCTATTTTAGTATTTTTCAATATGCTAAAATTTCTTAGGTATGTTTGGTAATCGTTTGGAAAAATTATATATAAACAATGTTAGGTTTTGCTATGGTTTTATTGGCAAATTAAATGGTTATTTCAGATCTGAGTTTGAGCGTTTATATGTGTTTAATGAAATTTATGAATTTTGACATGAATATGATGTCAGGGTTCGGCCAATGTGTTAGGAGGATGTTATGAGATGTATTGATGGTGTTAGGCATGGGTTTTGAAGAGGTTATAGCTGAATACAAGTTGTTTTGATTGATGAAAAGTTGATTGAAAAATGGTGATGGTATTCGGCCTAGACATGATATGCATGTTCAAGTAAGTTTGAAAGTGTTTTGATCTTGGATTATGAATGTCTATGAATGCATATGGTATTGATGTTTAAGGTGGCTGAGTTTGTGGTCAGATAGAAGCATGTTATCGATAGGTTTTAAGTCTCGACGCGTAATAATTCGCGATACGAATCGACGCGAACTAGTTTGACGTTTTGCAGAAAATTGTTCTGCAAAACAACCATATTGCAAGAGCAATATCTTGAGTTGTATAATTCCGAATTACGTTCTGTTTGTTGGTACAGAAACTTAGGGATGTTATCTATAATTTTCTAAGTTTGAGTTTTTCCTGAATCGGCCTCTAAAGGGTTCACATGAAGAAGAATACTATATTGTGTAAACTGCCCTGCAGTTTTTAGAACAGCCCAAGGGATCAACTTCCGTGCTGATTTCTGACACCTTCGGGTACTAATCGCAGTCCGAGACCTAAAAAAAAGTTATAAACAACGTTCCGAACTTTAAGAATGTCAATTTTGTTAGAGGTTGGACTATTTTAGATAAGCGCTTTGATAGCCGAAGTAGGCTAGAAAAACAGCTTCAAAATGAAAAAACGTGATTAGATTTATTATTAACTTGCGATGTTATCGTAATTGTATAGACCCGACGAGTCGACTACAGGCGAGGCTCATAATTTATGGATCGAGATTAATGCTTTGCTTGTTTAAAGTACATGGATAGCAAGTGGTGAGTACACTTTAAATTACTTCGGGTTATCAGAAAAAGGTTAAATTGCCAATTCCGGCAACGCCAAACGTACGGGGTACTACAGTATATGTTAAACTCAGTCGAACTATCTCGAGACCTTACCAATAGAATTTGAGAAATCTCTATCGCTTGTACATACTAGGAAAACCTAGTTCAAGATCGTTTATAAGATTAGGGTTTCGATTAAATCAAATAGTTGGCATATATTATATATTTGTACAAATGTTTATTTAAATGCGATGTTATTTTTATAATATCATTAGTAATATGTAATCTAACTCAGCATAGTCTGACCCGTCATGGATTCACATTTTCAGGTGCTTAGAGTATGGACTTGGCTAGATTCACACTTTTTGGGTCCGGAAGTCTACAGTTGCATGTATAGTTCATGACTTCCGTAGAGCAGCAACAGTAGTAGTCCCCAGTTGACTGAGTCGTGGCCTGTGACAGCAATGTAATGTGACTGTCGTTTATACTTGCTGTAATTATGTATATCTTTTTGTATGCTACATCAGTTGTTGTTTTGTTTCACGGTTTTAGTTACCCGTGATATGACCTAGATACATCTAGTATGTATATAGTATCTTTGGGCTAGTAAGTACGTGGTACGGAAGTTATATGCCCATATGTTTTGTACCGACCGACTAGTGTATATATGTATATATGTTTGTATATTTGCTTCCAACAGAATGGTCCTTGTGTGATTGTTCGTTTGCGAATTTTTTTTAATTGTTTCAGGTTTGCTACGGGTTTCGGAGCTATCACTCTCGTTTCCTAGCGCCGGTCTCGGCTCAATAATTTGGGTCGTGACACAGACATGTCGCAAAGTCATCCTGTTTTTCACATTTCTATGCTTTGAACATATGTATCTGATCCTTCTCGCGTGATTCAACCAAAGACAATGGAAGGTTGTAATACCCCAAATATTTAAATTGTGCCACGTGTCGTAAATTCCGATAAATTAAATTAATATGGATTTAATTTAATTTTATTGGGGATTTAGACCAATTTTCATTAAGCGTATTAGCGGAATTTGAGGATAAGGTTAGAAAATAAATATAAAATAAATTATAAATCCCGAGTTAATTATTATTTCGCCAAAGTTCGCAAAATATTTTATAGTAATAGTGGTGAAAGTTTCGAGTCAATCGGAGACCTTTTAAAATTTGGACGCGGATGCGTTTTGGGCTAAATTGCAATTTTTGAAAAGTTCAAGGACCAAAGTTTAAATTAGCCGATTAAGCCTCGAGAACAGAAATTAGAAGAATATGGACGGAAAATAATAATTTTAGATTAGTATTATTTATTTTAATATAAATAATATGTATATGAAATGATTAAAGTGTTAATTGATTAAGCGATCGAATAAAAAAAAAGTTTAAAGGTTGAGTAATAGAAAATAGATAAGACAAGGATTAAAGCGGTACATTTGCCAACATATATGAAGATATGAATGATCCAGAAGTAGAGATATGTATCAGACGAAGGAAATCAAGGACGATCATTTCGTTTCGTCGCCGTTTCGTCGTCGTTTTGCCGTTTCTCGTCCAAATTGTACGTTCTTTATATCATATTGCTCGGAATTCAATTCTCTATCAATATCAAGCTTCGTATCAAGGTAAGATACGATTTATTGATGCCAAAATCAAAAGAACAAGGATGTTTTAGTAAAAATATTGTGTTGATATTGAATTTGGCATATCTAGGTCGTTTTTAGTGTTTTGGAGAAACGAAATTACGGGTTTTATGAGATAGGGTGTTATTTGCATTTTTGCAATGTCGTAATACGTCGGTGCGGCCCGGAAATGGATTCCAGGCTGTGCGAGAGACCGCACACAAAAGAGTGCGCGACCGCATAGGGTCAGCCAATGAACTTATCAGTTTGGGCATTTTCGCCCCGTTACAACCTAGTTTCCGACTTTTAAAGTGTCGGACATTGAAAAGGAAACACAGGCCCCGAAAACCAGAAATTTGGATATCGAACACGACATGTTCGATTAGGATTTTAAGGTATAAGGAATCTATGATTGAAAATCTATTAACAAGAAATATAACAAGTATCTCGACTAAGTATTAAAACACGATCAAAGTTAAAAGACGTATTTAGAATGAGATCGTGTTAACCTAAGTTTATAACTTAGGTTTTTATCATTAAGTTTACGTTTATGAATTAAACGTACATGTAATTCAGATAAGTAACTAACGTATCAACAAGCTACTAGGCCGACGAGCTGGAATAGCTACGAGATCGAATGACGCATGGAACCTACGTGATTGATTGACGATAATGCAGTTTTGGATAGCGGTTTCAGTGAGTTGTAATTTACTCTCGCGTATTATTTATAAAAGTTATTTTCATATATTATGAATTTATACATCACATTTATATGATTCGATGATTTGAATCATTGTTTTTTAACTGAGACTCTAGTATGTGATCCGAAGAAACTATCTACCTATTGGGTGTCAATAGGCTGTGTGATCACCAGAGTCAGTCTAGTATGTTTAAACGAGTAATGATGATTTGATATATACATGCATGATATCATTATGAATTTCGAAGTTGGATACATGAATGCGATACGAGCCAGAACTCGGTTACAGTGTAACCTGAGCCCCGTATCTAGTGAGTTGGACCCACACTTTGATATTAAAAGATTGGTCGCGGCCGACGTGGTTGAGTGTGAACACTCCCGGGTCGGACCATTTGGATGATCTTGATTTGAATATTCGTGAGTCGTGTTATGTTTTAGGACTTTAGTTTCGAACGGATCATGTACTTGCTTATATGTACTTTTTTATAATATTGCTTATTTACAATGCGATGCTATATTTTCATAATACCGTTAGTAATTTGCAAGCGCACTCAGTATTTTCCCAAATACTGACCACTCACTTTTAGTTTCAGGAAATCTGTGTCGGATCAGACAGACCATCTCCTTTGTGCCAGAAGTCTTCTGGGCTTGCACAAAGTACAGTCTTTATAGAGCTGCAGTAGTTAGTAAGTGTCAATATAAGATTAATGAATTGATTTCAAACGGTACCTTGTATAGTAAACTCTAATATAATTTATAAATAAGTTGTTTACAAAGATGACATTTTATTCGTATGAATTTGGTACCAATTTCCGTAAGTGGAATTGGTTATGATTGTGACTAGAAACAGGGCGGTGCTGGATATGAGATATTGCTCGGTAAGACCCTGGTTTCTAAGAATTGTTTCGCGAACGTTTTCAGGAAAGTAATACGATATTTTGATATTTGTAATTATACTACTTAAAGAAGATTTCTGAAAACGTATTATATATATAATAATATGGTTTAATCGCAAAAAATTTATAGTGGTTTAGGCTTGCTACGAGATTTGGAGCTACCAGTCACATTCCCTAGCGCCGGTCGTGGCTCAATAATTTGGGTCGTGACGAAGGTATCATATGAGGGGGAACTAGTTGAGATCATTGATACACAAGTAAGAAAGATTTGAACAAAGAAATTCCTATTGTGAAAGTCTTGTGAGAAATCATTTTGTCGAAGAATGTACATGGAGACGGAAGCAGACATGCAACAGAGATATCCTTACATGTTTATTTCAGGTACGTGGCTTTATTTTAAATTGAAGGACAAATATTTATAAGGGAGAGAGAATTTAATACCCTGTAATTTTTAAAGTATTAATTTATACCATATGTGTTAATTTGAGTAATTAAAATCGTAAAAGTCTAAGTTAAGTCAATATATTACGGAATAGGACCGAAGTGGATCTATTTTTATTATCGCGAAATAATAATTAAGTTTGAAATTCTTTATTTCATTAAAGTAAGTACGAGCGGGACTAAGAAAAAGTTTATAAACTAAAATAAAATAATTTATAAGTCCCGAGCTAATAATTTTTATGTCAAAGTCCGTAAAATAATTTTAAGGAGTTATCGTTAAAATTTTATAAAATTTGAACGTAGTTTATTTTATCAAGTGGGACTGAGCGAGACCTCATAAATCGTTAAGAATTAATACAAAATAAAGTATAAGTTCCGAGCGAATAAAAATTATTTTTATATGTTTTACATTTTATAGGATTTTTGGGTAAAGTTTTGTGAAATTAGAATTTGGACTGTATTAGAAAAGAATAATTAAAAAATAGGGTTAAAGTGCAAAATTGAGCTAGAAGGTAAAGTGGACTTTTACCAATTTATATACACATCATCTTTAATTTGATTTTAGGGTTACGAAAACCTAAAATCATCTTCTACCTTTCATCTTTTCATGCATCATCAGAGGCAACAATTTAGGTTTGCAATTTTCGCATCGAATTCACATTTCTAACTTTGATTTGTTTGTTATCTCACGTATACTCAAGTTAATAAACTCGGTTTTGAATTCGATTAAGTATTTTTATGATTTTATTAAGGTTTTAGACACGGTTTATCGATTTATCGTTTCTAAACGTATAAACCTTGGATTGATGATTTTAACTCATTGATATGGATATATGTATACGCGGATTGATTGTTAAATGTTTGGAATAGCGGAAAGGGGTTTGAAGTGATCGGATTCTGCTCAATTGAGCAAAATTATTTCTGCTCAATGAGCAGAATCTTTTATGCTCATATAAGAAGAATCTGTTCTGCTCATACGAGTAGAATGTCGGTCTGCTTGTACGAGCAGAATCCATCTGCTCATACAAGAAAATGGAGCTCTGCTCAACGAACAGAGTCAACTCTGCATTTTGCAGTCCCTAAAAAGCCTAGGAGCATAGATTTTAGGCTCAACTATGAAGCTAACGTGCGACAACTGTAACTCGAATTTAAGCAACGTAAAAGGACGGATGTATAACTGATTAAATTTGAATGTTTGAATGGCATGTAAATTAGTAAAGAAAGGATTTTATGGACTAGTTTGGTTATGATAAAAACCAAGTGAAAGTTACTAATACACTATTATTACAACAAGTTTAATCATGAAGTGATTTAAAGTTTAAAAGGGAATGGGCATAATAAAGATGGGTTACAAATGAAATAATTATAGTGTGGTGAATCCAAACAATGGATAGTAAAAGGTTACTACTATAAAAGTAAGTTTAATCATAAATTGATTAAATTTAGAAAAAAAAGGACATGATAAAATATGTCGAGAAAGATACGAATTAAACACGACAAGTTATGTTTAGATGTTATAAGGTTATATCGAAAATGATTCGATATAAGTACGGAGGGTTATATTTATATGTTATAAGTATAAGTCTTGTGTTTGGAATAAACTCTAAACTAGGATTCTCTATGTAATATGTTTTATTAATTATATCCTATATTAAATCTGATGGGCTGTCCAACTACCGGACCTGGGGTTCCAGGAGCGTGACGGAGTTGGTTTACTTGATTTTTGGACAGCGTTTTAATTAATAAGAAACAGGTATTTAGCGACGAAATTTCCGTTGGTAAACACCTTAATTCCATCGGTACATTATGGTTGCTAAATAATTGGCGATTAAAAAAAACATTTAGTCGCTAAATTACCGACGGAATTAAAAAATCCGTCGCTAATTTGGTCGAGTTGACCAAGCAAAGCCCGACCAATTAGCGACAGACATTCCCGTCGGTAAATCCGGTAAAAATTGCCGAGTTGGCAACCGGATAGTGGCATTGCCATGGCAAATCGGATAGTGACACGTCATCAATTTTTGCCGGATTTTTAAACGGTATGGATTTGAGAAAAATTGATAGTTCATGTATTGAAATGACGATTTGTAAACGGCGAATGAGAAAACGTATAAAATTGGTAAATTTTTATAACATTAACCCTAAAGAATATAAACTCATAATTAGACAAAGTTTATTTTCATATATGTGTATATAAATAGTAAGTCTTAACATTAACCCTAATAAATATAAACTCATAATTAAACAAAGCTTATCTTTTTATATGTGTATATAAATAGTGAGTCTTTTGATTTTGGGCGACTATTACGGGTAGGATTTGCTTTTTGGTTTACCTTTTTTTAGATCTTTCGGTGAAATATATTGTTAGAGCATCTCCAAATATGCTCTTTATTTTGAAGACCATCTTTTATAAAATAAAAAACATCTTTAAAATAAGGGTTAATGTCAAAAAAAAATCACTAACTTTACACGTTTTCTCATTTTAATCACGCATTTTAAATATTCTCATTGTCATGCACGAACTACCACTTTTTCTCAAATTCATGCACGGTGCTAAGGTGGCACTCATTCATTGGTGTAATGAACTCCACCTCAAGGAATTACACCAATAGAGTCGTGACACCTCAGCACCGTGCATGAATTTGAGAAAAAGTGGTAGTTCGTGAATGAAAATAAGAAAATTTAAATTACGTGATTAAAATGAGAAAACGTGTAAAGTTGGTGAATTTTTATGACATTAACTCTGAAAATAAAGAGTGTTATTTTTAATTTTATTTCAATGGCCTCTCAAATATAAAACTTTAATTTATTTTATTTTTATAAATAATACTAAAAATATAAAATATTAATAATATTAACTTATAGACTCTCTAATATTAATCTTTTATTTTAATTTATTTTTATAAAAAATAATATAAATATTAAGTATTAATATAAATATAAAATTTATTTTTATTTTTAATTGATAAATTTATTGAGTTGTTATATTAAAAATAAAAAATATTATATTTTAAACAAAAATAACCAATTTATTATTTGAAATTTGAAATTTTATCTCTTAAAATATAAAGTAGAGAGTGAAAATGGCTCTCTACATGTGGAGAGCCATTTTCACTCTTTATTCTAAATTTAAAAAATAAAGAGTCCATTGAACTCTCAATTTATCGTTAAAATTTGACAATTTTAGCAAGTTCTTTGAAGATGTTTTTAGATACTTAAACGTCTATCTTTATTCTTCCAAGTATGCTTCAATACTTTTCATGGCAAACAAGCAAAGAAGAATATCAACTATATATAGACAATACATGTATATATAAAATTAATACAAAGTTTCATAATTGGATATTGGAATTTTCATTCAACAATTATTACGTACATAATAAGATAAAAACTCTTCAAGCATTTCTATAGCATTTACGTACTTCTTTCCATTTAAATAAGAGGCTAATTAAAACAAATCACTACACTAATGTTGGAGCTAAAGGGATGGATTAATGAATGTGGACCTAGCTTGATTAATTAAGGCACTTTTAAATGCATAAAGAGATTATGGGTTCGAATCACGCGTCTGTAACTAACAACTAACAACTGAGATTCGAGAGAGTCGATTATCATCTTTACCAAAAAAATAGCAAAGTATCAAAATTTATAACTCACTCTCATTTTTCTTAATTAATTAAAAACATATTTTTTATTTTCAAGTTAATAAAAGACAAGTTTTTTTATAATATAAACAAGTTTAGGGACCGAAATAACCAATTTTATCTATAATTGACCTCAAATAGAAACAATTATTTTTAATCGAGCTAAAAATTAAAAGTATTATACTTAATAAATCAAAATAACTAAGAATGAATTATTAAATCCAGAATCACAAATTTAGAAATTAGAGCCATTTTCAAAAGTTTTAATAAAATTATCCAGGGAGAACTTTTTGTTACCATACCTTGTTTTTTTAAAATTTAATCACCAAGCAACCATTAATTAAGTTCAATACAATTCACATTATCTGTTTCAATGCACAATTTTTAAAAAAATACAATTATTATTTTATATTTTTGAACTTTTTTTCTATTTTTTTCTATTTTTTACTATACTTTTATTTAATATAATCTTTGATTCGCATTTTCTTATTTATTTATATAAATATAAATAAAAAATATTTTATTAGTGAATTATAAATAAAAATAATATAAAAAATTAATTTTAAATATTGTTATTTATTAATATTGAAAAAAGATAAAAAAAAGAGAGAGACAAAATAGACAATTCAATTGAAAGCGCAAAGAGTAAGATTTTTACCACAAGCTAATTGAATTACTAGACGTCTATTTGTATAAAATGGATCGTGTTCAGTGATAGATACAGACTTTTTTTTAGGGGGTTCAAATTTAAAATACAAAAATTAAAATTAAAATATATTTCCGAATAAAAAATATAAATTAAAAATGTTTTATTCACAAAAATTAATAAATTAATATAAGTAAATCATACCATCCTCTTATCTTTTTATTTTATTTTCTAAAATCATTACATAATTCCATCGTGAATTTCTACAAACTCATTTTAATAGTTAGTTTTCCGTCTAACGGCACCATAAACTTTTAAAATTCATTGCAAAAAATGATTAGTTTAATTGATATTGTAGTATGATTAGTATAACGTGATCTTCATCCATAAATTATTACTAATTAACAAATATTTTTCTATTTTATTTTTAATTTAAGAATATCAAAAGTTTGATTTTTTTTGTTGTGATCAAAATAATCTACTAATTGTCAACATACTTTTATTTATCTATACGAACATTGTTGACTATAATTTAATTAGAAATATTTATTTAATTATTTAAGTATAATTTTAAGTGTTTGAAATATGTAAATTTTAAAAAGATTATAAAATATTTAAAATGATATTTTTTAGTCCGTGTACCCATAATATTATTCATTTTTCTTTTTGAATTATATAGTGTGACTATGGCTATGAGATGGTCTCTAATAGTGACTTACTATTGTCATTATCTTTATTAATAAAGAGTAAACACCCAAAATATAACGAACAGCTAAAGAAAAACTGGACAAACATGTTGGAAATTAGAAAGACTTATATATTAAACAAACAAAGCAACCTAAGTAATTCTTAATTTTTTGTTAAATTTTACGGGGGCCCAGTGACCCCCTTGGACCTTTACTAGATTCGCCACTGATCGTGTTTGGCATATATAGTGTCACTCAATATTAACTCCAAACAAATCGTGAATTTATTTAAAAAATAATGATATATAACAAGATTTAAAGATCATGAAATATTAGGAAAATATGTTAAAGTTGTAGGTAGATAATTTTTTTTACCTACTCCCTTCATTCCAAAATAATTATCCAATTTGTTATTTTCACATAATTTAAGAAACTACAATTACTATTCTATATTTTTACAACTTTTTTAATTTTTTTTATATATCCTCAATAAATACTATGACTAGTTCAGTTTTTGAAATAATAACAATAAATAGTAAATTTTTAAATAAGAAAATATTTGAAAACTAATTTTAAATATTACAATTTATTAAGAATTGACAGGTATTTAAAACAAAGAGAAAAAAGTTAACAAAGTTTAAAAAAAAATTAACAATGATATTGGAACAAAAGAATTATTATCTATTATAACTAGCTCATAGTTATAACTACTATAAATTGAAGAAATAGTTGGCCTGCTTATTTTAAATTTGAAAAACATTTAAATAAAGTCGGTCTATCATATCATATGTGAAATGAGCAATCACATCATAACATTTTATTAAATGATGGTAAAATATAATATTATTACTAAAAACTGTACACATTTATTGCACTTTTCCATTATTTTAATGATGTGTAATAATGTGATTGACTCAATACACAGATGATGTGTTAGACTGAGTATATCCAAAACTTTCTAAAATAATTGATGGACTATTTATAATAAATACGAATATTAACAAATTCAAATTTAAAATAAGCTAATTTATTTAAAAATGCCAATGTGAGGAGAAGGCGGGTTCAGGGCCCAGCGGGGGAGCCCTGCTCGCTCTCCCTTATGGCAACCTTTATGGTATTAGTTTGAAAATGGAGTCACCACCTAACTAAATTAGAAGATATCTTTTCTACCGAATGGACGTCTCACTCGCTTATGGATGCATAAGACGTCGTGCACCGGAACGAAAAATCCAGGTTCGTGGACACAATTAATTATTGTACTTAGTTTATTATTTGTAGCGATTTAATAGGCCTCAAGTAGAATAAATCACGTTTAACAATCTCATCAAATAGGACATCTCAAAATAAGTGTTGGAAGATAATAAAGTGCAGAAATAAATGTAAACATGCATTACATTCAAGACTGCATAAGATTCGGTTTGGACTGACATGGTGAGCAAGAAGCAACTACTACTAAACAAGCATTTAACCTTAGAGATTTCTAACATGTAACTGACAAAAGTTGATTTTATTCCAATTATATACATAAAGTTTAAACCAGATGTATATGTTGAGGTTGATTTTATTATTTATCATCTTGAATGCCTATACATCCACTATAATTACATGTTTCATGGCAGTCATGGTGTTTCTATGTGATTTAATTAGTTTTAAATTTAATTAATTTGATTATCTGATTAATCCTATTAATAGTGAATATGGACATACATTCAAAGCAGTTAATATTATTTACATACCTGATAATTCAGTAGGGGCGAAGTAACCTTTGAGAATACATATATCACCAATTATATCGAAATGGAATGGAACATGCACACAAGCCTATGAGAATCCCAATTCCGGACTGAGGGATCTGTGTCCGGGATCGCCTTGTGTCTCATTCTGGACCAGTATCACAAACGTAGGTGCCGAGCTTGAGGCACAAAGGACATTACTTGTATAGAAAGAAAGGAAAACCACGTTAGTCAAGGGGACCATTGAAGATTCTCTAACAAGAGAACACACACCACCCAATCAACGCTTTAATTAAAATAATTGAAAAAGGCTAGCTCGGGCTATGATATAGAGGGACACCTCACCACTGGAAGCAAGAGTGAAGAAGAAGAAGTACACTATATAAATCACTTTATCCTTAAATCCTAAGGTATTCTTTTTTTATCTCTACTCTTACTGTTCTTGCTTTACTCTTCTTTTTCACCAAATAATTACTTGAGCGTCTGAACGAGCGCCCGAAAAACCCCTTCCGACATTCTTTCTAACAGTGTCCTTTGTTCTCAGGTCCCGAAGCTCTAGTATATTACCCTTTTATTTTCAGTGATTTATCACTTGGCGCCGTTTGTGGAAAACCAATTCCTTATTATTCGGTTCATTTGAACTTTACACATCGAGAAATGGAAGATACTGACCAAGTTATCAGACAGGTAATCTTTCCTACAACAGCCCGATGGAGGAGTACAAGTCGATTGTTCTACCAAAATTAATGATCGAATCATAGATGTTTCAGTCCCACATGACAATACTATCATGCCAACGTTTACCACATGAGTCAGTAGTAATCTAGCATTTGGGAGTAGAACCATTGCAGATCACTCTTTCGCTATATCTGGATAACCGACTAGGAGACCATTTTATAAGTCAGCTCAACTTTATGTTGGACTCATGTTAGGAACTAATAATCCACATACTTCACTTCACCATCACAGATATCGTAGCATTTTCTCTACAACACCTCTTTGACACCCATAAAGTTAAACTTTCCAACCTCTAAATCTATCATTACCACCTCAAAACCAATCTTGAACCATCCGGAACCACCTCTACCCACTCTCTCTCAAGTTCAGGAATATTTGAAATACCTTGGTCGATAAATGGCATCGATACAACAGGTACTCAAAATAATTGTGTCCCAGGTAACACAACCTCCGACTTGAGTTATACCGCCTTTGGCGGGATCAACACTGCCTCCTAAATGAGTCACCACACCTAATGGAGATCCCCAAAGAGTAAATTTGGAAGGATATGATAGGAATGGAGTTGTACCGCCGTCTAATACATCCCTACCTCCACGTACGTCAGTGGAGATCCGTTGTAGAAAGTATTTATAACTCAGAGGCGGATTCAGCCTGGAAGAAGAACCTTAACGAGGACATCTCAAAATAAGTTTGAATTCAGTTAGAAACACAGAGAGGAAAACCAGATTCAATATTGGCTAGCCTCTTCAGGATTGGCTCACCACTCTCCAGGGCTATCAGAGATGACCGCTACCCATCTTATTATAAAATGCCACCACTAGATAGCTATGATGGGAAAAAATGACCCACATACACATTTGGTTTGTTTTTAGGTAACTATGGATGTACGAAGTTTTTCAGATGCCTCTTTTTATAAGATTTTCCTATCACCCTGAAGGGAGAAGCCAGAAATGGTACAAAGTCTCAAAGAAGGTTAGATCAACAACTTTGATGATTTCGCGATAGCTTTACAAACCCAGTTTGCCTCGAGCATATAAAGGAGTAAAAAAATCCAACGATTTAAAGAAATGTTTCAAGAAGCCTAGAGAAAGCCTGGAGGAATTTGTCACCAGGTTTAATGAGATAGTAATCATGGTGGAAGACCTGAATGATAACACAGCCATCGATGAAATGAAAGACAACACCACGATGCAAGTTTTCGGGGATAGTTTGATAACCAACCCTGTCGAGAATTATACAGATCTCATGAAGAAAGCATGGAATTATATTAACCTCGATAAGGAAAGACAATCCAAGGCGATAACTAATCAGCATAATAATAACTCGGGGATGTCTATTAAGGGAAGTACAAAGGGATATGAGAATTACCAAATCATGCATGTCCAAGGCAAGAGTGCCATGTCAAATTACGGGGGGACTACCCAAATATGTTATAGAGAGGAGATTGGAAGAGCAAACTTTTGTGCCTTTGAACACATCACGGACTAAGATATTTATGTGTGTAGAAAAGAAAAATGAGCCAATCAGGCATCCACCGCCAATGGAAAAGGAGTGCAGCAAGGCCCGTTACTGATATTTTCATGGTCAACATGGACATGATATTGAAGAATGTGGAAATCTCAAGAGGGAAATTTACAGAATGATTAATGTGGGAAGGCTTAAGAATTTTGTGGCATCCCCGCCACCATACCAACACCAGAAAAGCACCAATGTAGGAATGGAAAATAGGCCAAGTAAGAATAGTATGTCCTTATCCAAAAGATAGCTTCTGTCGGTTGTCATTAACACGATTGCAGGAGGAACCCTGGATGTAGAATACAAGAAAGGAAGCATAGAATGGTCTTGGCAATAACTGAGGGAAGGCAGTTACCCAAGAGTAGGGATTAAACTCCCACAACATGATTTTTTGGTCATTTCAGTAAGGGTCGGAACATTCTGGTTGAAATGAATGCCGGTGGACAAAGAAATTTTGGTCAACCTCATGACATTGACGGCTTACCTAAGCCTAGGAGAAAGTAGAATTAGTCTAAAGGATGTCAGCATACCACTAGTGGGACTTGGTGGAGCACCAATTATACCGAAAGGGGCTGCAGAACTTGACCTGTAATTGGGTGAGGAAATTAGAATTAAGGATGGAAAATAAGGAATTTTAAAGGAACCAACACATAGAGTACAAACTATTTTCATGATTGTTGACATGTTCTTGGCATATAATGCCATCCTTGGAAGGTCCATGTTATACAGCATAGGGGTGATTACTTGCATTCGCTATCTTCTGAGGAAAATTCCATCTGGTGTGGTAATAGTAAGAGGAGATCAATTGGTAGCGAGATGATGCCACCTGATTTCAACCAGATACTTGATTATACCTGATGAATCTAACATAGAAGGAATAAAACTACGAAAGGTGGATACATTAGAATAGAAAGATATCAATGTGGGCAAAGGCAAAGACAAAATCTTATAGATCTCACGAGACACTAACATATTATCTGCACTTTCATTAAAGTCTTTATCTTTCAATCAAAGAATATGAATTACAATGAATCTATGAAAATGTTTCTCCAACCAATATTATGAATGGAAAACTCAATTATACAAAAAAATAATCACATGTAAATTATAAAACGGAAAACATACGTAAGAGGCGTAAGCCCGGCATTGGAAACTTAAATGGCGTAAACCTGGAATTGGAAGCGTAAGAGGCGTAAACCCGGCATTGGAAGTGTAAGAGGTGTAATCCCGACATTGGAAGCATAAGTTGCGTAACCCAGAATTGAAAGGGTAAGAGGCATAAGCACTACTGTAGACACCTATTTTTCGGACAGGTAGAAAAGTAATGAGGGACTGAAATGTCCGATAATGATTTCCAGAGACACCCGTCGAGATGAAGAGGTAGCAATCCGCTTGTTTGAATTCAAGCGGGCTACAGCAGTGCACAATGACAAACTTGAAGGATCGAAGCATAATTAGATGCAAATAGCCCATAAAATAGAAATGGATTATAATAAAAGCCCAAGAAATTTGACTAATTGCAACGCCTTAGAAGTTTATGGGCCTATTTGTAGACTTTGTGGATGAAATTGACCATACCTAAACCCGTGTTGCCCTGAAAGCCCTTTTTGATACTTTCAGGCACCAACATGGACTTTTTTCTGCCTTTTTCATGGCATGTACCAATAAATACGAACTTAATTAAATAATTACCTAAGATAGAGTGTTGACATAATATAAACACTTTTCATACACTCATAATTAACTTACCTTAGACACTGCAAAACCCTAACCTAAACCCTAATACATATAAAAACCACATTAACACAATTAATCAAGGGGGGCACATAATTTACACAACACAACTAAAATACAAAACCCTAACCCTATACCTCCATAGAAGAACCATACACCACACACACACCAACTACAGTCTATTTCACACTAGAAATCAAGCTATTACGCTTTAATCAATCGAGAACGCATTGTCGTACTTTAATCTAAAGTTCGATTCTGCATCCAGATTTTTAGATAACGAACCAAGGACTCGGAACGGTACTTATGAGGACCCATAATCAGTCCCTAAACATATAAGTATTTTCATATACGCATTTATATTTAATTTCGATTCATTAGGATGCATGATTAGCGTTTTTGACGTTCTTAAATAAAATTGACATATTTCCATGGTTTTGATTTGTTTTTGTTCATAAATTTTGAATATCTTAATTTCCAATCCCTTAATCATGCGTTTTGAATGTTTTTTGCATGTTTTTCTGACGATTCCCGAACTGGTACTGTTCTTGAGTTTGGTGGCGCCACCGCCACTCCATCTGGCTCCGTCGTTCATCGCTCTTAGATCCTTCCAGATCTTTGATTCCTATTTCCTAATTTGTTTTTGTGATTCCACGCTCGTTTCAGCTAAGAATTGGGCCCCATTTGAGCCCACATATTTTTAATTAGTTGTAGGACTTGTTTATGTAATTTCCCGAACCTATACTAGTCAGAACCAGCGGACCTTCATGTAATCATGGCCTTAAAGCCCAAGCTTCCGGATCAACACTTCTAGACCAGATTCTTTGTTAGTCTGAACTAGGAATCGACCTTTTACCAGAGAAATAAATTTCGTATTTTGCTCGGATCATAAATCCAACTGTACAACATTGGATCAGACGAGAGGGAAAGTTACGAAAAGCTGTGAAGGCGCACAGGCAAAGAAGACTCACATGAGTACAGCCTGGATGTAAGAAAGCATGCTCCATATAACCAGCGGAGAAACAACGTTGTGCATGCTTATAAGAATTCCAATAATGGGCATGGTCCTTCAGCATCTGACGCACTAAACGTGGGACAAGCTCTAAAGTACTAACAGCTGCTGGCTCATAACCTGGAGCGTCTGGAGAAACCGCTACCTGAGGTGCCATCCCACCTGTTAAAGGTAATCTCCCCAGAAGATGGGATCCCACCAGGTAATCCCTATAGCTCTTTTGAGGAGCATAAACAAAGCCAGTTGCGGGATAAACCCTCCAAGTCACGACGGAGACCAGGTGAGGCAACATCCCGACAACATATGACAATCCTGTCGATAGCTCCCTGAAGCCAACCTGGCCAATGCCTCCTTAGAGGAATATTCCATGATGATTGTACTTGTAAGATTACTCAAAGTATGTACAAATTATAAATACAGTTTATTCACTAACCAGAGTTCTTGTGTTTGTTGACATCGATCCAGGCTGGGTCACTAATCTGACCCCCCACAAGCAGATCGCAGACCTTTGGATAATGTACTGGAGCAATCCCAATTCCTCAACAGTATAATAGTAAAAAAAGGAACACATTTGAATCTGGACAAAACGCTAGTTTGAATGGCCCAAATCATAAAAGAAAACACAGAATCTACTCGGAAGACCAGTAAGCATGGAATTCACAGAAAACAAGGGTTATAAAGGAACTAGCATGCAGAACGTGCCATATCCCACAAAGGCGGGATCCTCATCCGATGACCTGGTCCATGCTGGTATAAAGATAAGAAAGGAAAATAGATCCCCAGTCGTAGGTCAGGACCTTATCAAATCCTTCAATGTAGTTATAACGCTAAGGGGAAAAGTAGACCCCGAGTTATAAAACAAGTTGGTTACCAGCAAATAGAATAGGAAAGGTCGGGAAATCTGATCAAAGTTTTAACCATTCCCCAGGATACATCCGTAGTAGTGGTCGTACAAATCAACATATCACAAGACACGGATTTTAACATTATCTACCACTCCAGCATCTCAAAGATATAGTCATCCCGACGAGGGTAGTTCATAACACCCCTATTGAAGGGCACTACCTACCCGCCAAAATCTAATCCGATAATAATAGAATAGGCCCATGAGAATCCCAATCCCGGACTGAGGGAGTCTGTTTCTGGGATCGCCTTGTTTCTCATCTCGGACTAGTATCACCAAGGAAGCTGCCTAGCTTGAGGCACAAGGACATTGCTAGTTCATACACTTACCACGTTATCCATATTCCAAACACCAAAATAACTTATAAAGGCCAACTCAGCCTATGATATAGAGGGACACCTCACCATTGGAAGCACCGGTGAATAATAAGAAGTACACTATACAAACCACTTTATCCTTAAACCCTAAGGTATTCCTTTTTTATTTCTACTCTTACTCTTCTTGCTTTACTCTTATTTTCCACCAAATACTTACTTGAGCGTCAGAAGTTTTAGATATACTTTTAAACCTAATTCTAAACATCATGTTACTCTTATTGTTTTCATTGATTTATCAATACCCAAAGTAGAAGGTTTAGATATACTTTTAAACCTAATTCTATAACAGTTGATTACGCTTCAGTTCTTCAAGTTTGCTGCTGCGGATCGATCTAGTCCACTTGAATTATAACAAGCAAATCACTAGCTCATCACCAAACGGGTGTCTCTATGTATCATCATATGATACTTCAGTCTATTATTACTTTTCTACCTATCCGGAAAATAAGTGTTACAGTTTGCCCCCTCTTTGATAGAAATTGATAAAGTAGGTCAATTCTTGTCAAAGAACGATACTCGCCGTTCCACAAGCAACAAGGATATTGTCCACCATTGGTGATATTCATTCCCTGGTGATTTGGCAATGCCCTAGCCTAAGCATTACCGGCTGAGGTGCATTTTGCTAGTTCTATGCCCTCCACTTCTAGTCTACCCTACGTCTTTCGTGCCTAAGAGTAGTACCTTTCAGCTCGCTTGAAGGTCGTCCGCTGCATCTGAATTGCCCAAAATTTTCCCTATGGAATTGAGCTACATCCCTCAGCCGTCCTGGGGGGGGGTCCAATGGCTTGAACCCTGTCTAGTAATTATCCTATTAGTTGTCTCTTAAGTTTGCAGAGGAGACAGCATCCCTTCGGTTGTCTCAAGGGCCATCCTATTAAGTGGATGCCTGGTAATTATCCTTCCCAGTGCCTCCTAGGTTTGTAAAAGGGGACAAAATCCCCTCGGCCTTCTCAAGGGCTATCTGATTGAGTAGATGCACGGGTTTTGTAATTATTCCATAATTATAAGAACTATATGGAGTTTATTTAAAATGTTGCAGGCAATATATGTGACATCTTCTTGACAATAAAATTTTCCTCTATCATGAGTCTTGTATTTAAGGTTAGACCGCGTGTTGCAAAGTTTGGATACCTCGGTGTTTCTTCACCATTGATTGCGTTTGAAGTAGATTTTGTCCTTTGGGATGAAAATTTTGTCCTCTAGGATGAGAATCTTGTCTGCTTGGGATAAAAGTTTGGTCCTCTAGGGAAAGAAGTCTGGTCTATTGGGGATAAAAGTGTGGTCCTTTTGGGATAAAAAGTCTGATCTAGATAATAGGGATTGGGTGGATCCAAAAGGTGAATCTTTTGGGTGTAAAATTATGACTTTGGGTAATTTTCTATGTCGAAGGCTTAGAGCCATAAATGCATTAGAAAGTTCAATTACTTATTTATTTTTCACTTTCTTTTCCTATCAACTTGAGAGCTTCCTTTATTTTGCACAAAGCCGCGACAATGGACGTTTAGAGAACCGTGCTCGAATCTTGATAGAGATGATGAGCAAGAAAATCTATCTCTTGATATGGGCGAGGAGATCCCGCTTCTCTTTCACTTGGAGCAAAATATTTTCATTAGATTTCGATATGACGTGAGTTTTTTTGAATTTTCTTTTGGGTAAATATTTTAATTGCTTAAATGTTCAAAATCTCGCTCCAAATTGCTTAAAATTAGGCCCGGGGAGTTAGAAAATGGTTGTTTGGAAGGGACAAGCTAATTGGCGCCGGCGTCAAATTGATGTGGCGTTGCCGCCACATCAAATTGGCGTCACCGCCTGTCAATTTGGCGCCGCGGTCCAACAAAAAATATGATTTTTTTTTGTTTTGAAAAAAATATTCGGTCAACTTTTGGGCTATTCCTTTATCAGCATTAATGAACTTGGGGTTATTGCAATCTCAGGATAGGGAGGCATTTTGTATGTCTGGCAATTTCTACAAGGCTCGGTTGTTATTTGAGTCTTTACCTGTTCCGATTCGGGAGAGAATTGATAATACCGGCTTTGGCCGTTTTATCCGTGCTTTGTTTACCACGACGAGAAAGTGAAACATATTCTCGTTGAATGCTTTGATGGAGCGGTGGATGGATGCCACTCATACATTTCAATTTCCGGTGGAGGAGATGACAATTACTTTGCTGGACTTCTCACTTATCACAGGCTTTAGCTTGGTGGGCAACCGATGCCTTTTAATAGTGGTATTCTGGTTTACTCTGATCGCGATGAGTACATCTTTGAGATATTAGGGTTGATGCGTGAGACCAAGGGTCATACTCTACGGCATGTTGATTTGCATAACCATTACTATGGTCGCATTTTGATGGGGTGACTATGATATTGATCAGATATCCTGAGCCTTTTTTATTTACTTGTATGGGACCACTCTATTCTGTAATATTGGCACCCCTTTGCCCCTTAACATTCGGCCAATAATGAAGGTATCGGACGAGGTCTTGACTTATGACGGGGGTTTTCTTCCCTTACTTATTTGTATACCTGTATGGCCCGAGTCGTCCTATGAGATTCCCATCTCTTGGAGATATGGCATGTTGTGCATGTGAATTTCTTTCTGATCCTTGTTTTTCATGCTTTCTGCATTACTAGTTTTCCGATTCATTTTTGTGTTCCCCTTTTCAGATTTGGGACATTAAGACTGGCATCTTATCCAGGTTTATCCCTATTCCTCCGCCGGCCCTTTATTTGCTAAGGTGCTAGGACTGTTCCCGTAATCTGACCCGAATGATCTGGCATGGATTGATATAAAAAAACACACGAGAGTATCATGTTAGTTTATATACTGTATTTGAAATAAGTACTTACCTGGAGTATTTTTCAAGTGTGATCATCATGGAACATCGCAAGAGGTTTGTCCTGCTTTTTTTTGTATGCACGGTTCTAACTGTCGGGCTTGGTTCTTGGGTCAATGAGTGCTCCATTGGTGAGTTGGTCCTTGTGAGCGTCAGATTCCTAGAACGCCGCCTTTTTCCATGCTTCACGGTGATCAGTGGGGTATGCTTCTACTGTTCTTATTCTTGTGCCTGAGGGTAGTTATACGAAAGACCTGATGACCTCTATGCTTCTAGGGAGATTGCCTCTGGTAGGCAGGATGGCACGTCTAGCGCCAGTTGCTCCGGCTTGGTCAGCTAAGCCGACTGCTGTTGAGCCTCAGGTATGGAATGCTTTCTTTGTCCTTTATTTATATGTCATGTTCTGCTTCCTTTAGACTTTTTTCTGCTATTTGCATGCTTAGGAGTTGTAATACCTCGTATTCTCGTGACGCCGGAGAGTTAGGTGTATGACATAAGAGTCGTTTGAAACCTTATGTTGCGGTAATAATTTCCGTACATGGATTACACCGGATGTATTCGAGAAGATTTAAGGGGATAGTTTATGTGATTACATAAGGGTAATATATATATATATATATAATATATATATATATATATATATATATATAATATAAAAGGTCCCTAAGAATTTTATTCGGTAAAATAGTAATTTTAAAAAAATATAGATGATCGTCCAAGGAGTAGACGATCGTCTGTAAGAAAAGAGAAAACAGTATGCTTAGAGGAGCTGAGAGACGATCGTCTGGTAGTATAGACGATCGTCCAAAAATAGATGATCTTTTATTAGAGGTTATTAGAAATAGAACTTTATGTTGAGAAAATTCATTATTTCACATGTTTTCTCACACTAGAATTCTCTATACATTCTCTCTATGGGCTAAGATTAAACACCATACTTAAACCCACTCCTTAAACATTTTTAAACATGGATATATGTTGCATGTTGGATCAAAATTAAAGATCATTAAAGTTTAGTTCACGATGCATGAAAAACAGTGTGAAGATCATATCTTCTTCAATTCTTGTCCAAATTTTATGAAATTTGGAGCAGATTTGTCTAAGCTATCTAGAACAAACCCTCTGAAGGATTTCTAGATTTGATTCATTGTATTCCAAGGTATCGGAATCCAAACTCTCAAGGGTTTGTGTCGTCAAGAGGAGTCGCGCAATCTGTGAGTTGTACCTTACTTTTCAGCATTAACCGTTTTGAAAAGGTATATCATATATATTTTTGAAAGCACCGATATAGTTCTGACGAAAGGAACTTACCTATTAGGCGGTAATATGACTGCGTGTACACCAGTAATATCAAATTTAATATGGTATTGATCGGAATGAAAGGTGGGTTGTGATTGCATAAGTTGGCTGTACTATCGATGTCAGGAGTATAATCACATCGATTGGATTTTTTTATCGATGTTCAGGTGATATAAATAGATCAGTTTGATGTGCTATCAATCCCATGTGTATGGATTACATCGGCTAGCTGTGCTATCGATGTCAGGTATAAGGATTAAATCGGTTAATTGTGCTATCGATGTCCAAGTGAGTACAAGTTGGAATACATACAAATAAATAGTTGTGAATCAAGGATTAGGGTTTTTCTGGTTTCCATATCCGGTTATATGTATTATTATTATTTTGTTAATGTTTATAAGTAATGTACAAGCTCACCAGTTTAAACTGGCGTTTTAAAGTTAAACCATTTTAAGGTTTGGTTCAAATGTTTTGAAGTCTACCTGCCGAATCTTGTTCCTCACAGGTATTTGGAATTGCATAGTCGTACAGTCTTTGCACTCTAGAAGATCCGCAGTAGTGCTAGCAGTATACGCTAGATGAAATCGTGTCAAGGTTGGTGATGTTGAGGCCAAGTCGAGTCTGACCTTATATTATTGATATCATGTGTGTTTATGCATGTTTGTACTTTGTAATACAATTGTATTGAGATGCCATGCTAAGATAGTAAGACTTAGGCATGTGAAACGTAAAGCATGCTCACATAAAAATGGTATCAAAAAGAATAATTGTATGTAATGCTTGTATGAGTGATCATTTATATTTGCAAAAAATTTATAACAAATTTTTCTAGAAAGAATTATTTTATTAAAAAAATATTGATAGATTGATAGACTACGGGTTCTGGACAAAGCACTCGCATTCCCTAGCGCCAGTTGTGACTCATAGATTTAGGTCGTGACAAGAGCGACCTAGGCACGCACCCCGTCCTGGCTATGCACGAATGACTGTTCTTGAGTCTCCTGGACGAGATCCGATAGGTGATCCAGTGGTTGATATATATAGTTCATCTACATGCATTATGGGTTCAATACATAGTATGCGTAAGGATGATGCTCGTTATTGAACCGTTTATGGGTGTGTCAGAGCTCTATCCCCGTTGGACATGTCGAGTTCCCTTACTCGGCTTCGGGTTGTACTCATGTGAGTCTATTATTTCTTCAATGTTTGTGATTTCTTTATTCTGGAAATTGTTTGCCCCTTTTCCTGATTGCTAGTTTCTAATTTGTAGGTGTTGAGGTTTGAGGTTACCCGGTTAGCTGAGATGGCCAATTTATGGAGGGATCAGTTGTGTGATATGTCTTTACATATGAGAGTAAATATATGACATGCTTATGCTCTATTCTAACATGTATGCATATATGTTGTATGCAACTATTATGTTAATTGCTTATTAGATTTTTGCCACTTCACATATCTAGATCGACAACTACGGAAAACTGGTCTTGGACAACCTGGTGGTGGAGTTAGAGCTAGTGATTTTCTGGCCGGCGGATTGGGATTTGGCACCCCAGATGGTCGTAAAGACATTGTTTCTAGATCTCGTGCTATATGTCCTGAGCAACATGACTCGGAAGATCTCGGTTGTGACGAGGATATGCTTTTAGGGAACGGAGGTGGAAACACAGAGCCGTTTGTTTGTGATTGGGATTTTGAACGTAGTAAGGACCCTTGTGTATGTACGTTTCCAATGTTGGATTTTGGATATTGCTCGGCATTGTTTTTTGTCTGTCTAGATGCACTATTTGCTTGTACTTTTAAGTTGTTCTGCATTCTGGATGCACTATTTACTGAACTATGTAGCTATGATGCATTATGGATGTTGTATCGTGTGCTGGGATGCGCTGTCTTTATTTCTGAATTTGCAAAAGTTGGCCCAATTTTCTATATTTTGACAAAGTTGGCCTTGTTATCTCTGATTTTGGTATGTGCTGGCTTGATGCCCTCTAATTCTAGTCTATAGTGGCCTGATGCCCCTGGATTCCGGTCTTTAGTGGTGTGATGTGGCCAGATTCTGGTTTGTGGTGGCCTGATGCCCCTGGTATAAGGTTTACCTCTAATTCTTGTTAATAGTGGTCTAATGCCCCCAAATGTTTGTCTATATTGGTCTAATGCCCCCAAATTTTGGTATGTTGTGTTCTAGTGCCTTCGGATTCTAGTTTGTGGTGGCCTAATGCGCTCGGTATAACGTTTACCTCTGATTTTGGTTTGTGGTGGCTTAATGTCTCAAAGGATCTTGGTTTTCCCCCTTATAGAAAAATTCAGTTTTCTGGCTAGTGAACTAGATGGTTCAATGAAAAGACTAGTTGTATCCTGGTTGGTTGTTCTGGTATTCGGTGTTGACCTTCTAGAACCTGATGATATTTTCTTTAGAAGCGTGCGTGCGTTCAACAATTACATAGCGTGCAGCTAGAAAGTGCATAGGAAATTTATGTTTTAAAAATTTATTAATTTCTTTTCTGTTCCATTGTCTCATGTATTATGCTTTTAAAATTTATACTCACTTATCCATTAGTTTTAGAAACATGTAATGGTCAATAATCATAACATGCATGCATGACAAAAGATCTATTTTTTGGTTCATTGAATAATTTATAGAATTGAGATATTTTCTATTTCAAGTGATTATATTTCAATTAGTCCTTCCAGATTTTCTTAATTGACTAATTTACCTCTCTCTCGCCTTTTATTTTGCACGACCTTTCAGTTAATTAATAATCTTTATAAGGGTTTCTTAGTGATCTTTTCCCCTCACTATTCAAATTACCGTATACTATGATGGGCGCTAAACTTTTGTGGCTGGTGGGAAGCTCTCTTTTGGCTCCTATCTAGATAAATTAATCAGTCTTCTTATATGGGTTTTGCTCTCTTGTTTCCTGAGATAACTTTCCGGTCGTGTGAACCTTTTAATTCATTTGCCTTATATTTTTTTCTAAGTTGCCGACATGGGTCCTACTCAGTGGGATGTTTCCTAATTTTTTCTAGAGCCGTCCTTTTTCGATTTTCAATTCACCGGGATTGTTTATTTATATTTTTTCTCTTTTTATCTCCCTCACATTTCAGAGGTTTTATCTATTGAACCAGTATCATCTCTAGAAATTCATTTACTTGTATCATTTCCTTGTACCATTTATTGAAGGTGCCAATTATGTATAGATATGTTTATCATTCACACATACATGAGAATTGAAAATAACATTTCCATCAGGCAAGACATCGCATAAATAAGCAAAATCAGATTTTATCATCGACTATGGAACTGGAATAGATCAAATAAATAAATTTTTCAAAAATCGTCTATTTGTATGCTTCGCTTCTTCTCAGATTCTATCTCCTCTACTTGCATTCTGTCACCATGTAGGCCATCAAAAGTCTTATGATTCATATTATAAATATGTTCGACCTAATGTGGGAGGACTGTCACGACCCAAATTATTGAGCCGAGACCGGTGCTAAGGAATGGGACTGGCAGCTCCAAAACCCGTAGCAAGCCTAGAATTCACAATAAATGTTTCGCGAATAAAATATATTATTACATATAAAACGTTTCCATAAAACTCATTTAAACATTATGACTAAGATTATCAAAATCTCGTACTCCTTTTCTGAAAATGCATACAAAAGAAACCAGGGTCTTACAAAGCGATATCCCATATCCAGCATTGCCCTGTTTCTAGTCATAAGTACGATCAATTCCATTCATGGAAATTGGTGTAGAAATCAAACGGATAGAAGCGCATTTTTATAAATAAATATCATTTGAAATCAAAACTCTATTCATATACTGACACCTATGGACTACTGCAGCTCTAGGAACTTATACTTTGTGTAAGTCAAAAGACTTCCAACACAAAGGAGATGGTCCGTTTGATCCGACTCCAATCACCTGAAAGACATCAAAAGTGAGGGGTCAGTATTTGGAAAAATATTGAGTGAGTTTCCAAATTACTATTGGTATTATGAAAACATAACATCGCATGTTCAAATCGTAAATGAAATCAATATATGATATAAGAAAATAATATAATATTCTTAAGCGATAGATCTGATCGAAACCCTGAACTTGGACTCCTAATCTTTTGTACTCATAACATCTCTATATCAAATCATTTCATATCCCATGGTCCGGCCCCGGGATAACTCAACCGTGTTAGCTGCGACCACCTTTTAACCCCAAGTTGTGGGCCCGGGATTACTAAACCGAGTTCAACCCACTAGATACGGGGCTCAGGTTACCTCAACCGAGTTCACTCTCGTATCCACATTCATATATCCCACTTCCATATTCGTATATCAGATATCACATAGAGTTTTCATATTATCGACAATAATCTAGACACGTTAGACTGACTCAAGTACTGGTGATCACATAGCCTATTGACACCCAATAGGTAGTTGGTTTCTTCAGATCATACACCAGATTTATTTGTTCAAAAATAATCAATAAACCAATATATCATAGATTCAAACAATATAAATGCCATGTATTTAATACTAACATTCATAATATACGAAAATAGCTTTTATGGATAATACGCGAAAGTAAAATACAACTCAACCGCTATCCAACTGCATTATCATCATCCGAGCGTTGTTGGACAACATAGCTACTCCAGCTCGCCAGCCTGGTAGCTTGTCGGTACGTCAGTCACCTATTCAAATTACACGTACGTTTAATTCATAAAAGTAGACTTAGTACCAAAACCCTAAGTTATAAACTTAGGTTAAGACGATCTTATTCCAAATATGTCTTTTAACTTTGATCATGTTCTAATACTTAGTCGAGATACTTGTTATATCTCTTGTTCATCGATTTTCAATCATAGGTTCCTTATGTCTCGAAACCCTAATCGAACACGTCATGTTCGATATCCAAACTTCTCGTTCTCGGGGTCCGTATTTCTTTTTCAATGTCTGATACTCCTAAAAGTCGGAAACTAGGTCGTAACGGGGCGAAAATGCCCAAACAGGTATGTTCGTTGGTTGTGCGAGCACACAAGAGGCTGTGTGCGATCGCACACAAGAGGCTGTGTGCGTTCGCACACAATTGTGTGCTTTTGCACAGACCCGGAATTCACTTCCGGGCCGCTCCGACGTGCTCCATCACATGTAAAACGCTCGCTCCAACAAAACCCAAGTCTTAGCTTTCCAAAAACATCAAAAACGACAATAGAAACGTGATTACGATTTATTCAATACGTTTAAAAACGAAACAGCCCTTATTCACTAATTATTGAAACAAAAACATCGATCTTACCCTGTTTGTAAGCTCAAAGATGGTAGAGTATTGAATTCCAAGCAAATCAATATAAAGAACGCGCGATTTGGACGAGAAACGGCGAAACGGCGGCGAATCTAAGTTAATCGTCAAAAATCTTCATCTGATACGTTTTATGAATTTTGGATGCTTCTTTCTCTTCTTAACTGATAATATATACTTTGGTTAAAAGGTCATTTTGGTCCCCCATCTCTCTTTTAAACTTTCTATTTTAACCAAATGGTTAATTATCCACTTGAACTCAATTACTTAGGTATTATTTATACCCAAATAAATAATACTATTCCAAATTTCCCGTCAATAATCTCCTAATTTCTATTCTCGAGGCTTCATTGGTAAATTTACATTTTGGTTCTTGAACTTCTCAAAATTTGCAATTTAGTCCAAAATGCTTCCGCGTCCAAATTTTAAACAGTCTCTGATTGACTCAAAACTTCTACCACAGATACTACAAAATATTTCGCAGACTTTGGCGAAATAATTATCAACTCGGGATTTATATTTTATTTTTATATTAATTTCTCTTGATTATTTCTTAATCCCTTAAGGACACCTCTAGCTTGGAGCCATATCTCTATTAATTGATGAAGGTGGTGGATAATTCCCTCCAATCCCCTCTCGTTTTCATTGGTAGATCATGATACCATCGGGATGCATTCCCATATAAAGATCTTGGAAAGGCCTTGACAATCTGTTTCACATTCATGATTATTATGGTCATCAGAAAGATGAACTGCTTCACATGGGTATGATGATCACCCCTTCAATTAAAACGGTTGAGCTTCGACATTGTGAAGTTTGCAGGTAGCTTTTCATCCTCACCCAAAGAATACTCCTCTAGGTTGATAAAATGGTTCCCATCCTTGCCTAACATGTTGGCTTGGATTTGGTTTATATTCTTGGCGAAGTCTTGAATGGGATCGGGATACATTGTCTCGAGATTCTTGAGGAAGCACTCAGTTTCTTCCTTCTTGAGCATGTCGCTCTCTGTTTCTTTCTTGCGCTTCTCTTCAGACGGGGCATTGGTGAATCAACTCTGAACCCCAGCTTGTTGCTTAATTGTTTTAGTTCAAAATTTATCAAACTCTTCCATGTGCTTCTTCTCAGCTTAATCTCTCCTCTTCACCTCTTCAGTATAGATGTTGATAAGGAAAAGTTTGCTTCTTTTTTTTAGCAACAAAGGCTGGATTATTTTCCCGGTTGATAACCAACTAGCATTGGGGCTTCAAATGCTCGATGAGTCCCTTCTTCATTTCATCAGTCTTCCTCTTGACAGATTCCTAGAGTTCATTCCTTAGCTGATCTATACTGATCTTAACTATTGTGGGTATCTTTTTGGTTGTTTCTGACATATTGGTTGGATGAATTGATATGGAGTTTTTGCTACAGGAAGATCTTCTAGATGTAGAGTTGATTAACTATTCATAAATATGTATGGCTATCTTTTAAACTGATGATGGAGTCTTACGAGACTTGGTAGGACTGGGCTGCTTGAACAACCTCCCTCTTATCTTTGCCAAAGAGCAGTCAGACAGACTTTCCAAGTGGTTGTATCCATGAAGGGTTAGTATATTGATGCATGGCATATGAGATGCAAGATAAAAATGATATGCATGTTCATGATATACATTGTTAGTTAACACATAGCACATATAACATTTTATAGACACACTGTTCCTTCAAACCTTATTACTCCCACACACGCTTCCTGGTGAGGCCTGATTCTTAGAATTTTTGGTCTGGACCGTTGCATCTGAAATGCTATTATCGGCGTGTACATGCAAACTCTCTCTTACCAATTCTATAAAAGACAAGCGACCCATAATTGAAAATGTACAAAAAGAAAAATTGACCATGGAGGTCGAAATTTGAAATCTCGAAAAAGTTTTGACCAAAGAGGTCAAAATTGGAAATCTGGAATAAGCGTGACCTTAGAGGTCAAAGTTTGGAACTGCAAAAAGAATTACCTTGAGGTTGATGCTTAGAACTTCAAAGAGAAATGCCCACGGAGGCAAGCGCTTATAGAGACGAAATAAGTGTGACTTAGAGTCACAAAGGAGGCTGACCTTAGAGGTCAAAAATTGGAATTTATAAAGATGACCTTAGAGGTTAAAATTTGGAGTTTGAAATAGGTGTGTCTAAAAGTCACAAAGGAGGGTGATAATATAGGTCAAAATTTGGTATTTGAAATAAGTGCGACTTAGAGTCACAAATGGGGATGACCTTAGAGGTCAAGATAATTGAGCCTTGTGGGCTGATTAGGTAAATGGTCTTTACCTAATTATAACAAGATATTTTTTTCAAACAATTTGTTGTTTTGAAATGAAAGTTTTTAGGCCCGGTCTAAAAGATGAAGCCTTTGGAAATATGGATTTGTTTTGAAAAGGTTGTTTTTGAAAATGTTTGCATACTAGATTTTGAAAATGGGCTTTGGGCCCTTACATTAATATTCCTCAAACATAAACATTTTATTTGGTATTTCCTTAAAGGAAAGTGACTTGGTTGAAATACATGTGGACTGGGTCAATAGTATGGTAGTAACCAGCTTAGGTCCCGCAACAATATATACCTTTGATGGTCTACTCAATCACGAGTACAAGAGATTGCGGTACGAGGATGTGAGTGATGCTACTCCACATAAGACATCCTGGTTATGGGGTTCAACGCCAGGATGTGAGATCGGCTATGAGAGTCGTGGTTGATAGAGGGACAAGCTAGAGAGTAAAATGAGAAGAGAAGATTATGTTATAATGCAATAGGTTTTGGATATGTCTGGAAACAATCCTAATATTAATAAATCAACAAGTTTGTAATCATGTAAAAAAAGTTTAAAAACATTGTTTGGTTCTCTATGTTTAAAAACAATTTGGAAAAGTCCGCAATTGAGTCGCCACTATAAGCAGGAGGTGGGTTCGAGGGCCCGTCAGAGGAGCCCTACTCAGTCAGCCTTATGGCAACCTTTATGGTTTAAGTTTGAAAACGAAGTCGCCACCTAGCTAAACTAGGAAATTCTTTACCAACTAGACGTCTCACTCGCTTATTGATGCATAAGACGTCGTGCATCAGACTGAAATATCTAGGTTCGTGGACACAATTAACTCATGTGCTTGGTTTATCAATTTTATCAATTTATAAGGCATATCCCAAGTATAATACATCATGTTATACAGGAAATACCAATCTCATCAAATCGGACATCTCAAAATAAGTGTTGGAAGATAAATGAGTGCATAAATAAATGTAAACATGCATTACATTCAAGACTAGCACATGACTCGATCTGGACTAACATGGTGAGAAAGAAGCAACTACTCCTAAAAAAAGCATCTAACCTTAGAGGTTTCGAACACATAGCAGACAAAAGTTGATTTTATTCCAATTACATACATAAAGCAAAAACTGGATATATGAGGTTTATTTATTATTTACCATCTTGAATGCCTATACAACCACTATAATTATGGATTTCATGGTAGTCATAGGGTTTCCATGTGATCTGATTAGTTCTGAACTAAACTAACGTGATTTTCTTATTAATCTTGTTACTACTGGATTTGGACATACATTCAAAGCAGTAAACATTATTTGCATACCCATAACAGCAGTTCATATACATACAGGGTGTGGAGATACTTGTACTAGCGTGTATGGAGGTTGTCTTTTGTTTGTTTTCCAGTACAGTCAGATTAAAGATCTTGTCAAAATACAGAATTTGTTCCTCTGGTTCAAACCGAGGTCTATTTCGAGTTTGAACGAAGCGAGAAACTCCAAAGGAAGTTGTTGGACCGAAGATCTAGCATTATGGCCCATGGTTCCATTGATGACATGGCACATGGCGCCATTTATGATGTGGCAGCAGCACGATGATTAGGACAGGTCCGAGAAGTTATATGATAATAACCTACAACTAATTTCATGTCCAATGGTTCAAACAAGAATTGATTTCGAGTTTGGATGAGCCTAGAAACATGAAACCAAGGTTCGGGATTGAAGGTGTAGATCAAGGAGTGCTGAAAAACAAAGAACCACAATACCAATTCATCTGGCGGTGGTGCCATAATAAACTGTTGGCGTTGAAATCCATTGTTCACCCGGGTTTGAATCTCGACCTAAAAACGTGCAAAATTATGGAAAACGCATAATTAAACCTCTAGAACTTAAAAATGAGCAAAATAACATTTGGAAAAGAAATCAAAAACACCTTAAACATGAATCTATAAGTCAAATCCAAAGCAGTTATGGAAAACCACTCAAGAACGTAAACAACCCTAATCATGCATACTAATGAATCAAAATTGAAACTAAATGCATTAATGAATATACTTATGTGTTTAGGGACTGATTAGGGTCCTCAGAAGTATCGTTCTTAGTCATGGGGTTGTTTTATAGTGATCCAGATGTAGAATCCAATATAGAACATTATGCATTAGTTGATTCTTGAAGCTCAAAAGCTTGATTCGATTATCAAATGGTGGCTGAAAATTTGGTGTTAGGTAGTTGGAATTTTTGTTATTTTGATGTGCTATTGTGCTATTATGACACCGCCCTAGTTAGAGTGTTAAGGTGATATACATAGTCTTTAGCAAGGGTTAGGGTTAGCTAGGATTTAGTTGGAGTTTAGGTTAGATTACAACTATATTTTTAGATTAATCTTTAATTAATTCGGAATATACAATGTGTGCCATTATGAAGGTGGCTAACGGTCATTTTTGATCCCTGAAAATGTCAAAAAAATAATATTCAAGGCCATTAAGGTTAGGTTTTGGGCAATTTTGTCCGTCAAAACTACAAAATGGCTCATAAACTTTAAATGCATTGTAATTATTCCAATTTCTTAGACCTCTATCAAAATCCTTTTGAATTTTTATGGGTTATTAGTGACAATTACGCTTTAGTATTTCAAGTTTTCCACTACGCATCGATCTAGTCCATTTGAATTCTAATAAGTGGATCGCTAGCTCATTTTCCGGACGGGTGTTTATAAAAATTATCATCGGACGCTTCAGTCCCTTATCACTTTTCTACCTGTCCGGAAAAGAGGTATCTACAACCACATTCATTTATTTTAAATGTAATTATACTAACTTTTATCTTTTTGTATATTTTATTTTCATTCTAATGTATCGTACTATATGATAATTATTTATTAAAACAATAATTAAATGTCTTTTATTTAAAAAAAATAAAATCGATCTTCAATTTCTTTTTTCGGAAAGTTGGTCTTCAATTTACAAAGTAGGGGTTACTACATTATATGGATAATATAGGGAGGAACTAAAGGAATTACTAGTTTTTTTTATGGTTGACATGGAGGAATATGTTTCCATAACCATGCAATACAAAAAAAAAAAGGCGCTTGAAAAAGCTTTTTCTGGGAGGAGGATCTAAAAATAAATTGTGCGTATTAAATTTAGAAGGGTACTCACCTATCGTGATGTTTCCAATGGGTATTTTTTCATTACAAAATATATAATATATTTATTAATTTATTTCAATAGGAGGTCACTCACCAATAACCAGTCCCTTTCTACTGAATTAGGTGCTGGTTGTTTCTTCCTTCATCAGTGCAAATCACCTGCCATAACGCCATACCATCCTGAATAAAAATTCAATTTAGTCCCTCAAGTTTGCACATAATTTTAAAAGGGATAATGTCATAAAATTCACCAATTGTACACGTTTGTTTTCAATTTAATCACGCCTTTTAAAACATATCATAAAGATACATCAACTTTCATTTTTTTCCAAATTCATACATGATACTGTCATTAAACTCATTCATTGGTGTAATTTATTGAGGTGGGGGTCATTTTTAACCAATAAAGTCAACATTGTGTATGAATTCGGAAAAAAATAAAAGTTGGTGTATCTATATGACAAGTTATCAAAGGCGTGATTAAATTGAGAAAACGTGTAAAGTTGGTGAATTTTTATGACAATAACCATTTTAAAAACAATAATTAATTATTTGTTTTTCATTTTCACCATTTTCTATTGCCAACCCGCCGACACCTCTATCCGCCGCCACAACCGGCATGTCGCTGCCTTCTCCCTTCACCTGAGCTTGAACCCAGACGAAAAGATTTTGTCTAGGTTCGACACCAGGCGAAAATCCTTTCGTCTCGGTTAGAACCCACATGAAGATTCTTTCATCTGGCGGTGTCTCCAACGAATTTGTACATCGACGAAGATCCTTTCATTGAGTTCGAATCCAAACAAAGATCCACCAGATGAAGGGCGGCAAGCTGGCGGTGGATACGGGTGACGTCATGTTGGCGGCAGCTGAGAGGAGGCGACAGCTAGGAGGGGATGGCTGTTCGAGGTAGAGGTAGTGGCAATGAAGGTAGGAAATAAGTGGAAAAGAAGATGAAAAATTAAGTTTTTTTTTTAAGTTGTGGTAGGATGATATCATTTTTTTTTGGATGACGTAACACTTATTGGATAGGTAGCAAAATTATGGTGGCCAAGTCAACAACACAT